>NC_064816.1:5660126-5708424 GCF_023721935.1 Panthera uncia | reverse complement strand
CCCCGCCAGAAGGGCCAGGCCAGATGGGGTTGACGCTGCTCTCGTCCCTAGAACCTGGCGAGCTACGATGTCTGCAGCATCCTCCTGGGCACCTCCACCTTGCTCGTCTGGGTCGGCGTCATCCGCTATCTGACCTTCTTCCATAAGTACAACGTAAGCCGCGTGTGTGCAGGCTGGACCCTCTAGACGGCAGCCATATGCTCCCCAGATCTCACTTCCCTCCCCCAGATAAATTCATACACGTATGGCAGTCAGCGGCCTCTCTAGGTGGCCTGTCATGAGCCTCTTCCCCATACCTGCCCGCCCCAGACGTCCGTGTCACTACACCTGAACCACAGCCACGTGAGCCCGCTGCTTTACACGCACCCAGCTGAGTCTGGTCGTGGGATAGCCTCAGGCCCCCTCGTTCCCACCCTGCCCCTTCTCAACCCCAACTTCTCAACTCCCGGCTTCTGTGGCGGCTCTGGCGTGACTTCAGCCAGGCCCTGCCCGCTTCACCACCATTCGCAAGTCCCACCTGGGTTCCCACACCCTCATTGTGCGCACCCCCCCCCCCCCCCCGCCATCTGCCTGCCACAGATTCTCATTGCCACGCTGCGGGTGGCCCTGCCCAGCGTCATGCGTTTCTGCTGCTGTGTGGCTGTCATCTACTTGGGCTATTGCTTCTGTGGCTGGATCGTGTTGGGGCCCTACCACGTGAAGGTAGGGGCTGTCTGGGGCGTGCTGCTCAGGATCCACAGTCCAGGGGTTCCTGTCTCCCCTCTCTAAGCCCACTTCCTAAACCCTCTGACCCCTGGCTTATTGATTGTTGATGTGGGGGCACAGAATCACTCACCTTGGCCCCTGGTACCTTCCCGGGAGTTCTGCCCATTATTCCGTCTGACCCCCGGTGACCCCACCCTGCCCCCGGCCCTGCCTGTGGCTGCCTCTGACGGCACGACCCCACCGCCCTGCTGGCAGTTTCGCTCGCTGTCCATGGTGTCCGAGTGCCTGTTCTCGCTCATCAATGGGGACGACATGTTCGTGACGTTCGCCGCGATGCAGGCCCAGCAGGGCCGCAGCAGCCTCGTCTGGCTGTTCTCCCAGCTCTACCTCTACTCCTTCATCAGCCTCTTCATCTACATGGTGCTGAGCCTTTTCATCGCGCTCATCACTGGTGCCTACGACACCATCAAGGTCAGTGCCGGCCCCCACGCCCTCCCCCCAGCCTGCCTCCAGTGGGGCCAGCCCTCACATACTCGCAGCCGTGTACCTGGGGCTCCAGGTCCCCTTAGTAGGGTCTCAGGGCACATGAGGCAGGGTGAGGAAGGAAGGGTCCAGGGGGAGAAGGTGGGAGACTCTGAGAAGCCAGAGAGAGGTGACTGGGTGGTGGTGCCGATCGCAGCCGCCAGTCTTGGTTTCATCCGCGTGGGCTTCTGGCCAGGTAAGGTTTCCTGAGTCTGCTTTTACCAAGCGAGAGACCAGGCTGTAGAGTTTTAGTGACTTGCCTGAGGTCAGCTGCTAAGCGGCCAGGCTCAACCCAGGACTGAGGGATTCCGGAAGGCCCCGCTCCTAATTCTTCTGTAGGGTGGTCTGGGTGGGAGCTCTTTAAGTCCAGGGAGTGGCGGTCCTGCAGGTTGTGGGGCTCAGAGGAAAGGGGTCGGAGTAGAATGTGGGGGTGGCAGGTGGGCCAGACCCTGTGCTGGGTGGGTATCTAGGAAACGCAGTGTATACAGACTAGTCTGGACCAGTGGGCAGGGTGGTGACCAGCTGGTGAAAGGAACGAAGGCTACAGAGGGTCCCCTGGTCTAGACTGGTACTGGGGTGAGTCTGGGAGAGTTTCTAGAATGTGCTAATACTAATCTTAGCCACCTGTGACTACTTAAATTTTGACTTGAATCAAAGTGAATTCCACACTCAGTTCCTCACTCACATCTTTCGCATATCAAGTGCTCAAAAGCCAGTATGGCTGGTGACGACCAGGTTGGTTGGCACAGATAGCAAACCTTGCCATCATCTCAGAAACTTCTGGACTGACGACATGAGAGTTGAAGAGAGAGAGCACCCGGGAGAAGGAACAGCCAGAGCAAAGGCCCAGTAGCCAGAAAGGACTTGGGGAAGAGATGCTGATTCCTCTACCAGGTTGGGAGGGGGTGAAGGCTCTGCTGAAAGCAGATGTGCACCCCCCCCCCCCCCCCCCCCCCGCTGCAAACATGGATAAACCATCCCACAGACACACTCTGTCACCCAGGCCCGAGGAGCCCCTGTGGAGCTTGCTCTAGCGCCTGAACGTCACACGTGTGTATCAGCTTGGGACGTACAAGCCCAGACCTTGATCCCGCCGTGTGCACCCAACTCAGTAGTTGCGTGTCAAGCACCCAGATTGTGTCACGTGTGGTTCTGGGTGCTGGAGCACAGCAGAGGGCACCAACTGACTGAGATGCGGGGGCACGTATTCGGGAGGCCAGGGAAGGTGCAGGGGACCGTGAGTACAGAGTGAGAGTGCAAAGGGGTGGGGGTGGGGGGAGGCGGGGAAGCTTGGCTGGTGGAAGGAACCAGGAGGAGATCCAGTTGGCTGGCTGGCGAGGTGGTGGTGGGGAGGCCAGACATCAAAGGGGCCACCCCGCGTTTCCCCGCAGCACCCCGGAGGTGCTGGCGCGGAGGAGAGCGAGCTCCAGGCCTACATCGCGCAGTGCCAGGACAGCCCCACCTCCGGCAAGTTCCGTCGAGGGAGCGGCTCGGCCTGCAGCCTCCTCTGCTGCTGCGGCAGGTTCGAGTTGGGTATTGGGGGCTGCGGAGAGGGCGTGGGCCCGAGGGAACTGCTGCCTTTTGACCCGCTGGCCGGCTGATACGGCTTCTCTTCCAGGGACGCCTCGGAGGAGCATTCGCTGCTGGTGAATTGATTCGGACCCGCTGCTGCTATTGGACATTAGCCCTCCGACTGCGGAGACTCACGCTTATTTATTTTTAGGGTTTGCTTTTAAAGGACCGGTTCCCTGCCGTGCCCTGAGGACCTGTGCCAATCGGCTCGGACACGGGTGGGACAGGGGTGGGTGGGTGTTAAATAAACGGGAAAATAAACTTGTTCTCGGTTCTAGTGGGAGGGGCATTCCCTGCGCCCACAGGGCTCGGTCCCTTTAAGGCGTCGCCAAATAGCGTAACGGGCTGCGCCAGACTGTGGACCCTTGGTGGGGGGCGGGGCTGCGGGGCGCCCTGTGGTGAATAATTTAAAGGGGCCGCGCCTGCGGCGCCGGGCGGAAAGCTACCGGTGTTGGCGCAGAGCGGAGCCTGGCTGCGGCCCCCTGGGTGAGTCCGGGTTTTCGTCGCCCCCGCAGACGCGTCCCTTCCGGGATCGTTAGCGAGACCTTGGTTTTCCTAAGATCTGTCCTCCGATTTCTGGTAGTCCCAGGCTCTCTTATGTTCCCATCCCCCTCCTCCCCCAGTTCCCGGCAGGTGTTTCCACGCGGGTAGCTGGCTGTGCGCTAGGGTGAAAGGGCCCTAGTTCTCCGTAAATTTTCCATGTAGTCTCTAAAGGGCCCAGTGACTCCCCCAAGTTTCCGTTAGTACTCCAGCCGTGCCAGAAACATTCTCATTCCCTCAGAAAAGCCCCAGTAATATTCCAGCGTTCATCCCGAGGCCGGTTCTCTAGCTCAAACGACCGCTGGGACGTGCCCATCCAGCTCCCAGTTTCCCCAGTAACAGTCCTGTATTCCTGGGAATCTAGACAACTTTACAGTGACCCCCGGTAATTCCAGCATCCCTGGTTTCGTCTCAGTAATGGCGCCAGCATCGTTCCCAAAGTTCCAGTGATGCTCCACACTGTCAGAGACCCCATAACTTTATTAATGCGTGACAGTAAAGCTCCAACATCAGCCAGGAACACCTTGTGACCCCGCCCCACTCCGAGCATCTCGGGATCCTTCCGAGACCTCGACATCACCCCAGGACCCCTTGTGTGGTAGTTTGCCGGCAGCACTCCCAGCGCCCCGGCCTGTGGGTTTCCCGAGGGGCAGGTTTAGGTCAGAAGCCAGTCGTCTCCTCGACCCCCATGGCTTGAAGACCCCAGTTTCCCTGGGAAGGTCCATCCAGCCTTCGCAGGGGGGTGCGGCCTAGCGTCTGCTGGGTCAGAATTGATCAATCCCGCAGGGAAGAAGACAGGAAGGGGCCACTTGCGGGAGGAAGTCGGTCCTCTTGGCGCCCGTGCAGTGGCTGCTGACTGGGTGTCTGGCAGGCTGCCCTTTAGCCCCAGGGTGGGGCTCTACCGCTGGGGCGTCTGCCGGCCCACCGTATGGGTGACGGGAGCCAGGCGGGGAACCAGGGACCCCCCACTCCCTAGCCCGGGACTCGAGGTCCACCTGTACCACTTCTCTGCTCTTCAGTGCCCCTCCAGCTGTCCTCTGGCCAGCAACGCCATCCAGGTGGCCCGTACGAAAGGGGCAAGGCTCATGGTAAGGAGCAGGGCTTGCGGCAGGGGAGAGGGGGGCCCAGAGCGGCGACTTGCACCGGTTCCTCCTACTTCGTATTCCCTAGGACTCAGGGCTACCAGACCTGCCTCCCAGTCTGAAGCAACTGATGGAGGCTCCGCTGCAAACCGGAATGGTAAGGGTTGGGGAGGTGTGGCGCTGCGGGAACTACAATTCCCGAAATGCTCAGCGCTCATCGCGGTCCCGTGAGACCTTGGTTACGCCTGTTCTGGCGGAACTACGTTTCCCGGCGTGCACCGCGGGCCGCGGAGCCGCCGGAAAAGAGTTGCGCCCCCGGGGAGGGAGCAGCGCCGGCCCATTCTGCAGATGGGGGCATCGAGTCACGGGCTGTCTGTGACCTCCTCGGGGGCCGGGGACTTGGCGGAGTGGGATGGGGACGGGGGCGTCCCGGCCTCCGTGGAGGGCTCGGCAGGCCGGATATGCGATGCGCAGCCAGTGCCCTTCATCCCGCAGGTGCTGGGCGTGATGATTGGGGCTGGAGTCGCGGTGCTGGTCACTGCCGTATTCATCCTCCTGCTGGTGCGGAGACTGCGAGTGCAGAGTGAGGACCCGGAGGGCCCCTCCGGGGAGGCTGCGGCGTAGGGAGCTGAAATGTCCGGGGTCCGGAGGCAGTAGAGATGGGACTTACAGGAGTCTCCGGGCAGGGTCCTCATCTCTGGTCGCGTGGAGTCTGCGCGGAGCTCAGAGTGCTTCTCTCCCCACTTATCCCCAGAGACTCCAGCCCCGGATGGTCCCAGGTATCGATTCCGGAAGAGGGACAAAGTGCTTTTCTATGGTCGGAAGATTATGCGGAAGGTGAGTCTAGGACCTCCTGGGGTCCTTGCCGACCACACAGAGGTTCTACCCTTTCCCTCTTGCACCTCTTAGTAAGCCCGCCCTCCTTGAGTAAGCGTCTCTGGATCTGGTCCCTTCTCCCCTTAGGTCTGAACTGGCAGTTCACCCATCCCCCATCCTTAATTCTCCTAGGTGTCACAATCCACTTCCTCCCTGGTGGATGCTTCGGTCTCCACCACTTCCCGGCCACGCATGAAGAAGAAACTTAAGATGCTCAACATTGCCAAGAAGTAAGGCTGTACTGGGTGTACCTGGCGCTGGGGGACCATCTCAGGGACCTTTTGAGTAATCAGCCCACAGCAAAGGGACTATCTAAGGGTTCTTTGAACCCCACAGACTCAGAGGGGCTATCTCAGAGCTCTCCCACACCAGACAGGCTGTCTGTGGTGTCTCTGTGCCCCGAGGGCTCTCTCAGCTATGTTCCCCTACCACAGGGGTGTCCGTGAGCCCGTTACCGCCAGCCCATATCCCAGACACTTTATAATACACGTAGGGGTCTGTCTCTTGGTTTGCCGTGTGGGCTAGTTCATGGGTCTCCCCACCCAAGAAGTGATTCATTGGGGTTCACTCAGGTGTTTCTGTGACCTGCTGGAGGGACTGTCTCTAGCTTTTGCGTTCTGGGGGTATCTCTGCAATTTCTCTCCATCAAAAAGCATCTTTCTATGTTACCTGCCTTAGAGTTCTTCCCACACTAAGGAGGCTGTCTTAAGCATTTCTGTACCGCCAGGAGTTATTTCAAGAATCTTCTTGCTTTAAGAAGCATAGGAGGGCATGTCAGGGGCCCATGTCATCAGCAAAGGGCTATCTCAGAGTCTGTGAGAAAGGCCCTCCCAGGGATCTTTCTAAGTTGGAAGCTGGCTCTGAGGTCAGTCTCCTGACATGGAATATACCTGAAGGTCTGTTTTGAGGGTGTCATCCCAGGGCTGTTCATGATCAACAGTTGTGTTATCACACAGCTTTTTAGGACTTGAGAAGCATGGGTAGCTTTAGATTCTCTGTGGTCAGTTGAGAGTTTATATCTCGTGTGTGTTTATGTCGCGGGGGTGGTCTCAGTGTGTGCATACCCTTAAGGAGCTACACTGATGTCATGACCTTCAGAGGGCTATCTCAGCTCTCTGTGAACTGGGTACGGGCTAGCCCAAGATCTCTCTGATCAGAAAAGGAGCCATGTCTGGATTTCTCTGTATCATGGAGTTTAATTCAGGGGTCTGGTCATACTAAAGGGTCTATGTCAGGAGTCTTGTGACCAGGGGAGGGATCATCTCAGTAGTAACTGTGTCTTGCCAGGAAGGGTTCTCCCAGGTCTATGGTTAGCAGAGGAGCTATATCTGTACTCTCCACACATGATGAGAGCTATTTCAGGAGTCGTTGTGACCATCAAAGGCGTCATCTCAGGGTTCTTGATATCTGGGCATAAGGGCTAGCTCAGGGATCTTTGCAAAGATCAAAACAGTTGTACCGGGGGGTGACTGGGTGGCTCAGTCGGTTAAGCGTCCGGCTTCGGCTCAGGTCATGATCTCACGGTCCGTGGGTTCGAGCCCCGCGTCAGGCTCTGTGCTGACTGCTCAGAGCCTGGAGCCTGTTTCGGATTCTGTGTCTCCCTCTCTCTCTGACCCTCCCCTGTTCATGCTCTGTCTCTCTCTGTCTCAAAAATAAATAAACGTTAAAAAAAAAATTAAAAAACAAAAAAAAACAAAAAAAAACAGTCGTACCGGGGGTCTCCTCATATGATGGAAGCCACCCCAGAGATCTGTTTGCATTAGAGAGATTATGTCAGGGTCTAGTCTGTGCTGAGAAAGATGGTCTCAGGGTCCCATGGTGAACAGAGGTGCTATTTTGGGGGGCAGCCCATATCTTACGTCAGGGATCTGCCTAACTACAGGTTCCATCTCAGAACCTTACAATTAGTGAAGGAGTAATCAGCAAATTCATTTTGTGAGGGATCAGATCAGTAAACATTTTAGGCCTTATAGGTCATACGATCGTTACAATTACTCAGCTTAGCTGTTGAGCGGAAGTAGCCGCAGGTAATATGTAAACGAACATAAATGAACGTGAATTGCGTGTGTGCCAATAAAACTTTATTTACACAAGTGGGTGGTAGGCCAGAGTTTGCTGATCCCTGTCTTTTGTGATTTGGGGGAAAGGCTGTGTGGAGTCTCAGGTCTGCCCGAGCCCTCTCCCTACCCTCCCCCTACACCCTTCTCTTCCCACCAGGATCCTGCGCATCCAAAAAGAGGCCCCAACACTGCAACGGAAGGAGCCCCCGCCCGCGGTGCTTGAAGCTGACTTGACGGAGGGTGACCTGGCTAACTCCCACCTGCCCTCCGAGGTGCTCTACATGCTCAAGAATGTCCGGTCAGTGTTGGGGTGCAGGCGGGGGGCTGCAGAGCTGGGGGCTCACCTGACCTCCTGCATTCCTCCTCCTCCTCCTCCCTCCCCCATCCAACAGGGTGCTGGGCCACTTCGAGAAGCCGCTCTTCCTGGAGCTCTGCCGACACATGGTCTTCCAGCGGCTCAGCCAGGGTGACTACGTCTTCCGGCCAGGCCAGCCGGATGCCAGTATCTATGTGGTGCAGGATGGGCTGCTGGAGCTCTGTCTGCCGGGGCCTGTGAGTGGACCACCCAAGGGGGCACCAGAGGGAGATGGGCAGGGGGAATGGGCACTGGTTATCGGGATGGGCATTGCTGTCAGTCAGCAGGGTGGTAGTCTTCTGAGATGTGCGGGCAGGAGTTGGGAATGAATGCCCAAAACTGTCGGGGTGGTCTACATCGTCAGCAGTCACAATTAGTGATGCCTAGGAAATGGATGCTGGTCAAAGATTTGGTGGGTGCCGGGATCGGGATGTCAGTGATCACTGGGTGGTGAGGTCGAGAGCCAGGGGTGTGGTCAGGAGGTGGAAAGCCTGTTGGCAGGGTGGGGACAGCCGTGGTCAGCCCCCCACTCCCCTCTCGGTGTCTCAGGACGGGAAGGAGTGTGTGGTGAAGGAAGTGGTCCCTGGGGACAGTGTCAACAGCCTCCTGAGCATCCTGGACGTCATCACCGTGAGTGGTCGATCTTGGGGGGCGAGGAGGCTGGCTGTGAGGACAAAGTCGGAGGGCTGGTTTGGAGAGGGTCATCTCAGGGACGTCAATCTCCGATAGTTCCCTCGGGTGCCGCCAGTGTTCTCAAGGCACTGGCGTTGGGAAGGACTGGGGGAGCGGGAGGGGGGCTCATAGCCCCTGATCTTGAGTCTCCTCGTTCCCCTGCGCCCCCAGGGCCACCAGCACCCCCAGCGCACTGTGTCCGCCCGGGCGGCCCGAGACTCCACGGTGCTGCGGCTGCCAGTGGAGGCCTTCTCTGCCGTGTTCACCAAGTACCCCGAGAGCTTGGTGCGGGTGGTGCAGGTCAGCGGGCCCTCTGCCTCCCTCCACCTACCCGACTGCCACGGGCACCTGTGGGCTGGGACTCAGCAGCCAACAGGTGCTCAAGCTGTGCTATGGGCCCTGAGCAGGCAGAGCTCCAGGGGGGCCCTGTCCCCTCCCTCCAGCTGTCTCCACACCTGCTCCCCCCCATCTTCTGCCACCTGATTGTGGGTTTCTCCCTGGCTGGCCCTCTGCCCCGGGGTCAGCCCCTCACTGCTGAGCCGACCTGAACCTTCCCTCCACTCCAGCCCCGTAACGCTTCCTCCCAGCCTTCCTGTTATCCAGCTCTTGTCCCCCGCAGTGTCTCACCTCTAGTTTTCTCCCCGGCCCCGCCCCCTCCGACCACGCCCCTGCAGATTATCATGGTGAGGCTGCAGCGGGTTACCTTCCTGGCGCTCCACAACTACCTGGGTCTGACCAATGAGCTCTTCAGCCACGTGAGTTGTGCCGGGAGCACAGGGAACACGGGGCTGGGGGTGGGACGCGTGCCTCCCAGGTGGTACCACCAGGGTGCTCTCTGTCCCCAGGAGATCCAGCCCCTGCGCCTCTTCCCCAGCCCTGGCCTCCCAACCCGCACCAGCCCCGTGCGTGGCTCCAAGCGGGTAGTCAGTGCCTCCGCCACTGAGGAGCCAAGGGAGACTCCCGGCCGGCCACCTGACCCCACTGGGGCCCCGCTGCCTGGACCTGCAGGTATCCCAGAGGACCCCAGCCCTCTCCCGGGGACCCCTTAGCTGGGTACCCAGGTCTGACTCCTGTCCGGTCCCCTAGGGATCCCTAGCCTCAGGGAGCCATCGGAATCGCTTTCCTAGTTCCCTACCGCGTCATCCTAGCTTCAGGCGTGGTGGCTCTGAGGGGCCTGAGCCTGAACACGTGTCTCTCGCAGGGGACCCGGTGAAGCCCACCTCCCTGGAGGCCCCCTCCGCCCCGCTGCTGAGTCGCTGCATCTCCCTGCCAGTGGACATCTCAGGTTTGGGGCGCCGGAGGGGAGTGGGGGAGGCCATCAGGCTTCTGGGTTGAATGTAGGGGTCCCGGTCTTGATTTTCCCCATCTGTGAAGTGGGAATACTGGCAGCACTCGCGTGGCTTTTTGGCGGGTAATCACTGAGGTGGTTAAGAAGGATTCTGCGGCAGGGAGCGGTCACGGAGTAGTCCTGTCTGCACAGAGACGGGATTCGGCACGTAAGTCAAGTGTGGTCACTCGCGTCTTTGTTGTTTTTGTAAAATGCCTCCTGCTCATGGCAGGCTTGCAGGGTGGCCCCCGTTCGGACTTTGACATGGCGTATGAGCGTGGCCGGATCTCCGTGTCCCTGCAGGAAGAGGCTTCAGGGGGGCCCCAGGCGGCTCCCGCTCGGGTGAGGCCTTGCCCTCTCCCCCACCTCGCCCCAGCACCCTCCCGGGACCCCAGCCTGGTGCACGATGGCGTCCTCGGGAGGAGGTCGGGTGGGAGCACGGAGGTCACAGGCCCTGTCCCATGCAGACCCCCACTCAGGAGCCCCGGGAGCAGCCAGCGGGTGCCTGTGAGCACAGCTTCTGTGAGGAGGAGTTGGCCACGGGGGGTTGCCCCTTCGGGCCCTACCAGGGACGCCAGACAAGCAGCATCTTTGAGGCGGCGAAGCGGGAGCTGGCCAAACTGATGCGGATCGAGGTGGGCGGCTGTGGGGTCCTGGGGGACGTGAGGTGGAGGGTCGGCGGGGGGGGGGGGGGCCGGACAGGCCCATCTCAACCCTGCTTTCCCTCCAGGACCCCTCCCTCCTCAACAGCCGGGTCCTGCTCCATCATGCCAAAGCTGGCACCGTCATCGCCCGCCAGGGGGACCAGGTGAGGCTAACTCCTGGTCTCTAATGCAGCTCTGACCCCAGACCTCTTTCTGACCCTTGATCCTTGCCCTTTGACCCTGTATGAAGATCCCCGAGTATGTGATTTCCGCCGCTGATCTTAGGTGCTATGACCCTGATCCCTATGTCCTCTGGACCTATCGACCTTTCTTCTCCAACCCTTGAACCTTTTATCATAGGACCCCCGACCCCTAGATCTCTCTTACCTGCCCCAGCCTCTCCTGTGACTTGTATTTTCTGACCTTTCCGTTCCTCAGTATGCGCTCACATCCTGCGTGCCTCTCGTCCTGGGCCCCTGCTGGGGTGGGTGTGCGATAAGTGTGTGTGGATCAGAATCTGGACCCAGAGGCCGTGAACCAGCCCCTGGAGCTGGACTTCAGTGCTTCCTGGTAGCACCCAGCAAGTGTAGGAAAGCGTATCGCAGGAGTCCCTCTGGTGTGCACGTGGGGAAACTGAGGCCTAGTCATGATTTCACAGTCCGGAAGCCAGGAGGAGGAGGAGGAGGAGGGTTCTGGACTGAGGGGGCCAGAGTTGCAATCAGACTCTGCCCTGACTCCCTCTGTGACTTTGGGCATGTCATCGGAAAAGTTCTCCGCTTCCTCATCCACAGAATGGGGTGATAATGGTAATTACCTGCTAGAATTGTCATGAGGGATAAAGAATAGTTCTGAACCTGAGGTGTTCAAGGGTGACAGGCCCAGGGGAGGGGGTGGAGCAGCTCATGGGGAGATTGGGGGGGGGCGGGTGTGACAGGACTCAGGCACTGAGACTGCAACCCCACTTCAGGGGAGGGCCAGGGGGGCCCCAGGCTTGGGGAGGGGGGTGTGGATTTGGGGGTGGCCCACCTGCTACCGGCTGAGATACTGTTCTATCACTTGATCTGTTGGTTGAGCAGATGCCCCGAGCTGCTCATTGCAAGGTTGGGCTCCTTTCTACAGAGGAAATTGGGTGTGGCTTTCGCCATCTGGGGCTGAGGAAGTGTGGTAACACCGCAGCTCTTGTGGGGGGCCCCTGGGCGCTGCTTATCTGCAAGACGAGGGGGCTCAACCCAGTCCCAGCTGGCCTGCTAATGGACCAGAATGGTCTACAACCATGCGAGGCTCCTGGGGGGGTGGGGGGGGGGGGCTCTTCAGAACTTTGTCAGGGATGTTAATCTGCTGTGTCTCTCTCCCTCCAGAAATTCATACCACTGGTTTGCAAATGGGGGCAGTTTTACCCCCCAAGGGACATTTGCCAGTGTTGCGACATTTTTTATTGACTTGGGAGGGTGCTACTGGCATCTAGTGGGTGAAGGCCAGACATGCAAGAATGCACAGGACAGTCCCCCCCCCCCCCCCCCCCAGATTTATCCAGTCCTGAGGCTATGAAACTCTGCTTTACACAGGTATTGCCCAAAGTGTGCTTCTTGGAACACCTGTATTACTTACAAACAAGGGATCTGTGCTCAAACAGGTTTCTGGAATGCTGGCTATTTGATCCCTTTGTGGAAGCTCTATTAGCATATTCAAGGCTCTGAGAAGTCCTGCAGTGAAGAGACTTGCTCCCCAATCTGATGACAAAATGGCAGATTAATTTAGCAACCCCCATTCATATCCCAAACCGAATCTGGAAATTCTCTTAGAGGGTTCCAGCAGGTGTGTGTGTGTCCTGGGACTGTAGAGGCAGGAGATACCAGTAAGGCCCCAGCCCTTGGGAAAACCCACAGTTCTGACAGACCTTGCGTTCAAAAGAATTACACCAGATCTTGTAAAATCTTGTGTTTAGTGCATACACATAAAAGATGTTTTTGCCTTTACAAAATCTGGCTTAGGCAGGGTAGCACCTCTGAGGAAGTAACCTCCAGCTAAGGAGGAAGGAGGGGGAGGAATTAATTATGGGCAAGGGGCAGAAAAGAGCTTTCTAGGCAGAGGGAAAACTTGTGCAAATGTCCTGTGGTGGAAATAGGATATTTGACCTCTAGGAAACAAAAGGAGATGCAGTGGAACAAGGGAACTGGGAGCAAAGGAGATATATATATATGTGTGTTTGTGTGTGTGTGTGTGTATGTGTATATATATGTGTGTATATATATGTGTATGTATATATATGTGTGTGTGTGTATATACATATATATATATTTATATATATTTGGGGATAGTTTTTTTGGCATCTAATTCACATACTATGCAATTCATGCATTTAAAGAGAAGTCTGTGGTTTTTAGTATATTCACAGAGTTGTGCGCCCATCAACACTATAAAATTTTTTAATGACTTTCTTTTTAAAATTTATTTATTTTGAGAGCGAGCACACAAGCAGGGTGGGGGCAGAGAGAGAGAACCCTGGGCAGGCTGTCAGCTCAGAGCCCCACACGGTGCTCAAACTCACGAACTGTGAGATCATGACCTGAGCCGAAATCAAGAGTCGGACGCTTAACTGACTGAGCCACCCCAGGCGCCCCGTAGACTGCTTTTAACTTTTGCCAGACTGTTTTCCAAAGCGGCTGCTCTGTTTTTACCTTCCCACCAGCAGTGGGTGACAGTGTAGTTTCTCTGCATCCTCTCTAACACATTTTGATTCTAGTCATCCCAGTACGTGCAGCAGCATCTCGTGGTTGTGTTTTTTGTGTTGAGAGAGAGCACATGCACAAACGACTGGGAGACGGGCAGAGGGAGAGAGCATCTCAACCAGGCTCCATGCTTAGCTCAGAGCCCAATGCGGGACTTGATCCCACGACTCCAGGATCATGACCTGAGCTGGAATCAAGAATCAGTCAGTCAACCAACTGAGCCACCCAGGTGCCCCTCATGGTTTTGATTTGAATTTCCCTAGTGATCGATGATTTTGATCATCTTCTCATGTGCTTATTGGCCATTTGTCTACCTTCTTTGGGGAAGTGTCTATTCTGAGACTTTGACCATTTTTTAAAATTGAGTCATCTGTCTTTTTGTTATTGAGTTGTAAGAATTCTTTATGTATTCCAGATACAAGACCCTTAGCAGATACGGGATTTGCAAGTATTTTCTCCCAGTCTCTGGGTTGTCCTTTCAGTTTCTTGAATCAGTGTCCTTTGAAACTCAGAGTTTTTCATTTTGATTAAGTCCAACTTATCAAGTTTGTGTTGTTGCTCATATTTTTGGTGTCATATCTAAGGATTCCCCACCAAATTCAGAGTCACAAAGACTGAGCCCTATATTTGCTTCTATGAGTTTTACAGTTTTACCTTTTACCTCCATGTCTTTTGATCCATTTCTATATGGTGTGAGGTAAGGGTCCAAACTTATTCTTCCATGGGCTAACTAGTTGCTCTGCATAAACCCAGAGGGTTTAAGCTCAGCCATGCCACCCCCTTCCATAGCCCTTGCAGCCTCTTGCCGGCTATGTTGGAGAGAATTTATGGAGCTTGGGGCACCTGGCTGGCCCAGTCGGTTGAGCATGGGACTCTTGATCTCAGGATCATGAGTTGAACCCCGTGTTGGGCATAGAGATTACTTTAAAAAAAAAAAAAATCTCATGGGTGCCTGGGTGGCTCAGTCAGTTAAGAGCCCGACTCTTGATTTCAGCTCAGGTCATGATCTCATGGTCTCATGGTCTGTGGGTATTGAGCTCCGTGCTGACAGCAAGGAACCTGCTTGGGATTCTCTCTCCCACTCTCTCTGCCTCTTCCCTGACTGTGCACGCTCTCGCTCTCAAAATAAGTAAACTTTTTTTTTTTTTAATCTTCAAAAAAGAATTTATGGGCCTTAATCTGGTCTCAGATTTTGTTAATCCGTTACTAATGGCTACCATGGGCGCCCAATGGAAATTAGATATGTTGTGCAGCTCAGAGCGCTGCAGAGCGTTTCCTCCCTCCTTTAACTTTTCCTTCCTTAACTTTTCCTCGGGGTGCACTGAGCTGAGTTGAGGGCAGGAGTGTTGCCCCCGTGCCCATCTCTGCCTCTGCCCCCCAGGACGTGAGCCTGCACTTTGTGCTGTGGGGCTGCCTGCACGTGTATCAGCGCATGATCGACAAGGCGGAGGACGTGTGCCTGTTCGTGGCACAACCCGGAGAGCTGGTGGGTCAGCTGGCGGTGCTCACCGGGGAGCCCCTTATCTTCACACTGAGAGCCCAGCGAGACTGCACCTTCCTGAGGATCTCTAAGTCTGACTTCTATGAGTATGGCGGGAGGCCCCCCCAGTGTTGGGGTGGGAGTGGCACTTGGAGGGCCCGACTTGACCCCATTGTGCTGGGGCAGAGCCCCCCCCCCCCGCCCCGCCCCGCCGCCCGGTGCCTTTCCCCGGACAGCTTTGAGCCCTTCTGCTCCCACCACCAGGCCGTCACGGGCCCTCTCCACTTCCCAAGGACATTCCCTTCCAGCTCCCCTCCCCCGGCTCACGCACCCCCCACCGTCCCCTGTAGGATCATGCGTGCGCAGCCCAGTGTGGTGCTGAGCGCCGCGCACACGGTGGCCGCGAGGATGTCGCCCTTCGTGCGCCAGATGGACTTTGCCATCGACTGGACGGCGGTGGAGGCGGGACGCGCTTTGTACAGGTGCAGCTCAGGCCTTGCCTAGGACGCAGCCCCCACCCCGTGGCAGCCCCCACCCCGTCTCACCCGCTCCCCACCCCAGGCAGGGCGACCGCTCCGACTGCACCTACATCGTGCTCAATGGGCGGCTGCGCAGCGTCATCCAGCGCGGCAGCGGCAAGAAGGAGCTGGTGGGCGAGTACGGCCGCGGCGACCTCATTGGCGTGGTAAGCGCCTACCCACCGCCCTCCGAACTCTGTAAGCTCCCCCCCCCGCCCCCCCCCGCTCCCGCTCCTCCCAACAAACACGGTGTCCCAGGTAGTCTGATGGGACGGTGATGGCGGCTCCCTTCCGTGGGCGGGAGGAGGGGGCGACTTCCTGGGGTGGGGAGTCTTCATGGGTCTCCTCCCCAGACTTCTATCAGAAGAGGAGACAACCCCCCCCACCCCCGTCCGACCCCTGCCGCATGGGTCCCTCTCCCCGACGTTCTAATGAGTCGTGGGGCCTGATCTTCCATCCCATATCGGGGGACCGTCGGGGTAGGGCCGGACCGCCTCCTCTCTGCACCCACGGTCGGCTTCCCCTTTCCTACCCGGGACCTCCCGGCTCAAGCAGCCCTGGTCACGCACGCGGTCCCCCAGGTGGAGGCGCTGACACGACAGCCTCGTGCCACGACGGTGCACGCGGTGCGCGACACGGAGCTGGCCAAACTCCCCGAGGGCACCCTGGGCCACATCAAACGTCGATACCCGCAGGTGCTGCTGGGTGCTGTGCGGGCTGGTCTCCTTAAGGGGGGGGGGGCCCCGGGGGGGCGGGCCAAGGGGGGGGGGGGGATAGAGCCCTAGGGAGGAGGTGGAAACCCCCCCCCAGTAAGAGCAGGGCTCTTTGGGGGCGGGGCCCGGGTAAGGGGTACGCAGGCAACCGAGTAGGAGGAGGGAAAAGTTGCCCCTCTCGTCTTACTGGAACGCCGGTTTCCCACGCCCAGGTCGTAACCCGCCTCATCCACCTGCTAAGCCAGAAAATTTTGGGGAATTTGCAGCAGCTGCAAGGACCCTTCCCGGGTGAGAGCCGGCAGCCCCGGGAATGCTGGGGGATGTAGTCGTAAGCCTAGAACACGCCGGGAGAGGGAGCCCTAAGCCCTGGGCATGCTGGGAGATGGAGTCGGGCGTAGAAACCACGCTCTGGGTGGGGCTTGAAGCGGGGAGGGGGGGGGGGGGAACTGATGGATTTCCGGTGCCTGCTGTGGCGGGGGTGAGGGAGATGGAGTTCGGGTTCCTGGGCAGGCCGGAAACGGAGACCTAGACCCCCGGCCATGCTTTTAATGGAATCTAAAGTGTCGGCAGTGCTGAAGGGCAGTCTTTAGTGGCAAGCTGGGTTGTGGGTGTCCAGGCCTACGGGGCGGGCTAGGGATCACATCTTGAGCCCACTGTAGAGGGAGTCCTTAAAGGAGTATGCTGGGAAATGAAGTCCGTCGGGGTGGGGGGTGGGGTCAAGAGTCTTGTTGGGGAGTGGCTTCTGAAGTGACGGGCAAGCTGGAAGGTGTGGTTCTCTGTTCCAGCGTTTGCTGGGAGGTGTGGTTCCTTGAGTTAGGGTCCTTCGGGGAATGGAGTCGGGTAACAGGCATGTGGGAGTATGGGGCTGAGATTCTCTGTGAGGGCAAGCCGACCCTGATCAGCCCAGCAACCTCTACGCCTGCCCTTCTTTATCCCCAGGGTCTTCTTAGGCCCCTTCGGCCTTGATGCCTGGATGGGGGATGGGCAGTGGTGACCCTTGGCTAAGAACCGCCCCCACGCCCAGGGTCTTTCCTGACATTTTTTCCCCTGTCTTGGCCCATGTATACAAATGCCCATTCACTTCCATCAGGCCATCCGTCCACCCTTGTCACAATTCTGGGGCAATCGCAGGGGCAGAAACGTCAAGATTTCAGACCCCTGAGAGTCTCTCTGTTGATGAAATACAGAAAAGTTTTCCAGGGAGCATCTAACGTCCTAGGCACTGTGCTGGGCACGGGAGGGGGGAGAGTGCATAGGCAGACAAAGCTTCTAAAAGGGCTTACAGCTCGACAAGCGAGGTATTTTAATGTTTATTTAATTTAATTAATTAATTAATTAATTAAGAGAGAGACAGAGTTTGAGCAGGGTAGGGACAGAAAGAGAGAGAGACAGAGTCCGAGGCAGGCTCCAGGCTCTTGAGCTGTCAGCACAGAGCCCAATGCGGGGCTCAAACTCACCAACCGGGAGATCATGACCTGAGCCACAGCCGAGGCTTAACTGACTGAGCCAACCAGGCACCCCACAAGCGAGGTATTTGAAAAACACAAAGAGGGGCGCCTGGGTGGCGCAGTCGGTTAAGCGTCCGACTTCAGCCAGGTCACGATCTCGCGGTCCGTGAGTTCGAGCCCCGCATCGGGCTCTGGGCTGATAGCTCCGAGCCTGGAGCCTGTTTCCGATTCTGTGTCTCCCTCTCTCTCTGCCCCTCCCCAGTTCATGCTCTGTCTCTCTCTGTCCCAAAAATAAAAAAAAAAAAATAAAAAAAAAAAAAAAGAAAAACACAAAGAAAAGGCCTGATGTCACAAGCTGATACATACAGTGAAGAAAACAAAAGGTCTTGATGGAATGTGACTAGCCGAGGGAGGGCGGCCTTTCTGAGGATGATGAGCTGAGACTTGACAAATTAGATAGGGCCTGGAGGGGAACTAGGAAGACCCACACAGGATTTGGGGGCTTTGGACCGCTTCACGGATGAAAGGGAGCCAGCGGGAGAAATGGAGGCCGGGGCCTGGAGCCTGGGAGGGGCATTTAAGCTTATTAAGACTGGGAAGCATCTGGAGGGGAGGAGGCAGTGAGAGCTCCAGGCAAGAGAGAGGGGTTCATGACTTGGTGTAGGAGGTTAGTGGAGAAACTGAGAAGCAAGTGGATGTTTCTGCCTAGTTTTGCGTTTAAGTCCCTTCAGTGGACAGAGGCACCAAGGCCAGAATGGGGTGGGAGCACGGATCTGTCCATGCAGGCACATAATGTAGAGTTATGTGATGGATCCTGTTGAGATTAGGCCCCAAATCGAAGTTCACATGGGTAGGTCTTATCAAGACGGGGGACGGGGTGAGGCTGCGGGACCAGGACCGAAGCCGTTACCTTTGCTGTGGCTTCACCAGGCCTCAGCTAGGGGATGAGGGCCCGGGATTTCTGAGGAGGAGGAGGAGACAGGTCTACCCTCCGGACACGATTGCACAACAAATCTTTACTCGGGACTCAGCAGGCTCGGGACTCGGCGTCCCCCCTCACTCGGAACTTACCAACCCAGCCAGCAACTTGGCAACCGTGGCGGTCCTGCCAGTGTGCGCCGAGGTGCCCATGGTGGCCTTCACCCTGGAGCTGCAGCATGCTCTGCAAGCGATTGGTCAGTTGGGGAAAGGGGCGTGGCTAGAGGCCATTGGGCGGGGCGGGGCGGGGCGCACGTGGGCGGAGCATTGGCCAGTGAGGGTGGGGTGGACCCGGGAGTGGAGGGGGGGTATTCTCTTATAGGAGAGCCTCCCTGCCCCCCCCCACCACTCCCCGCAACCCTGCACCCCTCTCTCTTGGCCTGGATTCCTAACTTCAACCACACCCATCCCCAGGTCCAACGCTTCTCCTCAACAGTGACATCATCCGGGCCCGCCTAGGGGCTTCTGCCCTGGATAGGTATGTGTTTGGGGTTTGAGGACGTGGGGATGGACTTGAAGCCCAGAATTCTTTCAATTCTAGTTGAGTTCTGGGCTGTGAACCAAGGAGCATGCGCCCCATCCTCCGGTCAATGGGAGTCCGTGGATTGAATCGCCCCTGGAGGGCGCGGACCAAGGGTCTAAGATCCCCTCCAACCCTCCAACCCGGAATGGAGCTGCATGGTTTCCGGGAGGTGTGGGACCCCTGACCAGCCCCCAGGATGGCTCACCCCCAACCCCTGTCCCAGCATCCAAGAGTTCCGGCTGTCAGGGTGGCTGGCGCAGCAGGAGGATGCCCACCGCATAGTGCTGTACCAGACTGACGCGTCACTGACACCCTGGACTGTGCGCTGCCTACGCCAGGCCGACTGCATCCTCATCGTGGGCCTGGGTGACCAGGAGCCCACTCTTGGCCAGGTCCGGAGACCGCACACAGTGACCCTGCCCTCCCGTGCCTGCGCCGGGCCCCGCACACCCTCACCGTGGGGCTAGGCGAGCGGGGACCCAAGCTCAGCCGGGGGAGGGGGGGGGGCGGGGAGGAAATGACCCACGATCAGTGACTTCCACCCTCTGCTACCCCACAGCTGGAGCAGATGCTGGAGAACACGGCGGTGCGCGCCCTGAAGCAGCTGGTGCTGCTGCACCGGGAGGAGGGCGCGGGCCCCACGCGCACGGTCGAGTGGCTCAACATGCGGAGCTGGTGCTCGGGGCACTTGCATCTGCGCTGTCCACGCCGCCTCTTCTCTCGCCGCAGCCCAGCCAAGTTGGTGAGGGCTGCACTTGGAGAGGGGCCCCGCGGGAGGCCGGAGGGGGCGGGGGGAGGGGTGTGGAGCACCCTAGGGGCTGTGGGGGCGGAGCGGTGGCGCGGAGGCTCAGGTACCGCCTCCTGCACCCCATCCTCATGCGTCGCCTCTCTCTCCCCCGCGCCCCCCGCCCCCTGCATCCCAGCACGAGCTCTATGAGAAGGTTTTCTCGAGGCGCGCGGACCGGCACAGCGACTTTTCCCGCCTGGCGCGGGTGCTCACAGGCAACACCATCGCCCTGGTGCTGGGCGGGGGCGGTGCCAGGTGAGGGGTGGGGCTTGTCCTGAAGGGTGGGGTTGCGGTGCCTGGGGGGTGGGGCTTGTTCCCTGGGAGCCCTCCCATAGGGATGGGGCTGGCGCTTGTTGGTTGCCTGGGGAGATGGGAGAAGGCGAGTCCTTGGTGGGGGGGCGGGGGTGGGAGATCTCCAGGGAGTCCCTGGGTTTTCTCCCCTTTGCAGGGGCTGCTCACACATCGGCGTGCTGAAGGCATTGGAGGAGGCAGGGGTCCCCGTCGACCTGGTGGGCGGCACGTCCATCGGCTCCTTCATCGGTGCCCTGTACGCTGAGGAGCGAAGCGCCAGCCGCACTAAGCAGCGGGCCCGGGAGTGGGCCAAGGTGTGTGTTGGGGGGGAGGAGGGGGGGGAAGGAGAGGAGGGGGGAAGGAGGGGTGGGGGACAGGCCCATCCCCACCCACCGCAGGAGGAGCACCCTGAAACCTGACCCCAAAGGGTTCCTGAGCCCTTTCTGCCCTTTTCCTGACTTAATTTGTGAACCCCACTTGGACCCCAATAGCGGATTCCTCCAGGACCTTGTGACCTCCTGGTTAGTGACCCGGCCCCCAGCTGGAGCCAATCAGGACCCTCTGTGACCCCCCCTTGTTAGTGACCCCGCGTGACTCCCGTTTGACCCCCACTGGCCTCCTTGCCCCTAGAACATGACTTCGGTGGTGGAGCCGGTGCTGGACCTCACGTACCCCGTCACCTCCATGTTCACCGGGTCGGCCTTCAACCGCGGCATTCACCGCGTCTTCCAAGACAAGCAGATCGAGGTGTGCCCTCCTCCCTTGCCTGCCCTGCCTCTGATGCTCCCTGCGGGAGCCCCCACTCCTCTGCCACCCTGGTCCCTGTCCCCACAGGACCTGTGGCTGCCGTACTTCAACGTGACCACGGACATCACCGCCTCAGCCATGCGCGTCCACAAAGATGGTGAGTGCCCCCAGCCAGCCCCACGACAACCTCTGTGGCCGTGTCGGGAGGGGGTGCAGGGAGGGCAGCTGAGCATCTGGGACGTTGTTAACATGAGTGACCGTCCGCCCCGGCCTGAGGGCCGAGCACTAACCACCACCCACTAATGCCCCGGAGGCCCCAGGTATGTTTGTCCTCAGGGGTGGGGGGCTGGAAGGCTAGTCAGGCTCCTCACCCCCTCACCGCCGTCCCCGCAGGCTGCGTGTGGCGTTACGTCCGGGCCAGCGCCTCCTACTGTCCCTACCTGCCCCCACTCTGCGACCCCAAGGACGGGCACCTGCTGGTGGACGGGTGCTACGTCAACAACGTGCCAGGTCAGCGAGCCCACCGGGCTGGCCGGGCCTCCGAGCGTGTCTGAGCGTGTCTGTGCGTGTCTGTGTCTGTGTGTCCCGCCGGGCAGGCTCCCTGTGGCGATACGTACGCGCCAGCATGACGCTGTCGGGCTACCTGCCCCCGCTGTGCGACCCGAAGGACGGGCACCTCCTCATGGACGGCGGCTACATCAACAACCTGCCAGGCAAGTGGCTGCCCCTCGCTCACACGCAGAAGCGCGCGCAGCACACGCGTGAGCAGGTGGGCCCACGTGCAGGCACACAAACAGGCGCCCGGGAGGCCACGCCCTCGCACGCCCGTCCCTCCACGCTGCCGCAGACACACACGAGCGCACACGCACAGATGGCGGGCACCCGTGCGACCGAGTGAAGCTCTCGCACTTACCTGCTGACCTCACCCGCGCCGATGGCAGGCGGCCGGCTGTACAGTTCGACGTCTCACATACCCGGAAGTGAGCGCGCACGAACAGACGCGTGGGCTAGGTACACGCGCGCTCCCGGGCCCGCCGGGGGGTCAGCAGACAACAGCGAATCCGGCCCCCGGCCTGATTTCGCAAATGAAATCACACAGCCACGCCCACTCGTTCACGCTCCGTCTCGTGGCCGCTCCCGTGCTGCCTGGCAGGGTCGCGCGGTTGTGACGGAGACCACGTGGCTGTAGAGCCGGAGTTGTTTTCTCTGTGGCCCCTTAAGGGAAACGTTGGCAAACTCCCGCCATCGGTGCTCTGCACAGACGCACAGCCTAACAGCCACACGCACGTGAGCAGGTGTGCACAGATCCGTAGGTGCACAGGCGCTAGGAGACTTGCGAGGGCCGTCCAGGTGGGTGCACAGAACGTAGACACACGCCAAGGTGTGTGTGCTCACACACACACACACACACACACAGGAGACACACGGCTGGCAGGCATGTGCAGGCTCGTGCAGGCGCACGGACGTGGGCACGTGTTCTGAGACACACAAACAAGCTCGTGAGGGACTCAGGCAAAGTCTGATGGAGACTCAGGTATCTTTCCTGGCTGCAGGACCCTGTCCCCATCCCCCCAGGCCCTCCCAGACCCACTCGAGGACGCTCAGTGGGACACACGGACGTGGAAACACAGACCCACAGACACACCGGCCTCCTCACCAGGCCATCACCCGCCCTTCACCCCTCTGTCCTGTTTCTCTGCACCTCCTTGTTCCTGTTCATTGTTCTCTGTCTCCGTCTCAGCCCCAGATCTCCCCCCAGATCCTCTCTCCCTCCGAATCTCTGATATCTCTGCCCAGAAAATCTCTGTTGCTGTCTCTGCATCTCTGCATGTCTCTCCCTTGTGGTTTGATGTCCACGCGTCTCCGTGTCTGTTTTCTTGCCCCTTGGTCTTCCAGCCTCTGTGACTCTATCTTCCTGCCTCTCTGTTTCCTGGTGTCCTCACCATCCTGTCTCTCCTTATCACTCCCTCCACACCTCTGCCCCCCCCCCCCCACGTGTCTGACTTTGTGTTTCTTCCCCAGTGACGTTGTCTGTACCTCCATTTTCTCCCCCCCTCTGGCCCCACTTCCCCAGACCTAAAAGCTCCACTGTCTGACCCTACCTCCTCAATGTCATGGGCATCAATGCCCATGCCCTTTGCATACCGGCTTGTTGTTTGCATGGTTTTTCATGTGTGACCTTTTGCATGATGGTGTTTGTGGGACTGGGTTGAGCTTCCCTGCCCTGGGCTCTGGCGGGGAGCCACCTGCTGACCGCCCCCGGCCCCACAGCGGACATCGCCCGCAGCATGGGTGCCAAGACGGTCATCGCCATCGATGTGGGGAGCCAGGATGAGACGGACCTCAGTACCTACGGGGACAGCCTGTCTGGCTGGTGGCTGCTGTGGAAGCGGCTAAACCCCTGGACAGACAAGATCAAGGTTCCAGACATGGCTGAGATCCAGTCTCGCCTGGCCTACGTGTCCTGCGTGCGGCAGCTGGAGGTTGTTAAGTCCAGCTCCTACTGCGAGTACCTGCGCCCGCCCATCGACTGCTTCAAGACCATGGACTTCGGGAAGTTCGACCAGATTTATGTGAGCGGGTGGGAGCGGCATGGTGCCTGTATGGTGGGCTGACAGAGCTTTACTACTTAGAGCCCAGAGCAACATGAGGGGAAGGATTCTAGGGCTCCGTTCCCAGATGGGATCTGTGAGGAACAGAACGGTAATTGATTTGTGATGTCTGCAGTGCAGCTGGCACATAACGGGAATCTTAGTTCTTACACGGCACATGCACAGCCACATTCCCTTGCCACACGCACTGCCTGAAGCACTGTCTAGCGATTTCTAAAGCCATTTTCTGCATCGGTGGGAATGAGAACATTGGTCAGTTTGTAACGTTTGCCACAAGCATGGGAGAGGTGTGGAGCAGTGCATATGTCACCTGCCACTGACGTGAAAAATATGTCCTAGCCCATGCTAGCTGAAATTGACTGGGAGCTGCTGACCAGAGCCCTGAGTAAAAGAGTCTGACCCCCTTTCTGGGCTCACTAGGAAAGTGTGCCGTGATGGATTGGTGATGTCTGTCACGGGCACAAGAGATGGTGATATCTACAGACGTATTGCATTTTTGCAGACCTTGAAATAAGCTTACACAACATCATCT
Source organism: Panthera uncia (assembly GCF_023721935.1). Classification (NCBI taxonomy): domain Eukaryota; kingdom Metazoa; phylum Chordata; class Mammalia; order Carnivora; family Felidae; genus Panthera; species Panthera uncia. Next base: position 5,684,711 of record NC_064816.1, on the reverse strand, counting down.
CAGGCCATTTGGTACTTGGCACACTGCACAGGGCTGAGTGGGAAAGAACGTAGAGAGATTGGTAATGTCTGACAGGCACAGGATGAGAAGCTTGGGGACAAGTGTGCAACCTATGGCTGGCTCTGAAATAGGTTTAGTCTCAAATGCCAGCTCCCCCAGAGCATCAGGCTCTTGAGAGGCCAAGGAAAGGTCAACAGAACAGAGCTGAGGAGAGAAGGTGAGGCAGAGAAGACCGTTAGGGGAGTGGGGTTTGCGGGCATGGCCTCAGCCTTCTTGCCTCCTGCAGGATGTGGGCTACCAGTACGGGAAGGCTGTGTTTGGGGGCTGGAGCAGGGGCGACATCATTGAGAAGATGCTCACGGACCGGCGGTCTGCTGACCTCAATGAGAGCCGCCGTGCGGATGTAAGCCCGTGACCTACCCCAGTGGGGCCACTCTTAAAACTAGATTACCCCAGCCCGTCTCAGATGACCACAGACCTCCTTGGATTTAGCTGAGACCCTCAGACCAGAGAACTCCCCCTAGGATCTTTGGGCTCCCAAAACACCACAGGCCCTGATGCTCCAGGATCCTGCAGAGGCCCCGAGACCTTCACTTACACCTGCACTCCACAGGTTCTGGCCTTCCCCAGCTCTGGCTTCACCGACTTGGCAGAGATCGTGTCCCGGATTGAGCCCCCCCCACGAGCTACGTTTCCGATGGCTGTGCTGATGGTGAGGGGCCCAGGTCACTCCTAGGAGGGTGGGGCTGGGCCTGGGATTGGTGGGCCCCTGGCCCCACACCTCACCTTGCTCCCTGATTCCAGGAGAGGAGTCAGATTGCCTGACAGAGTATGAGGAAGACGCGGGGCCTGACTGCTCGCGGGACGAAGGGGGCTCTCCTGAGGGTGCCAGCCCCAGCACCGCCTCTGAGATGGTGAGAACAAGTGGCCCAGGCCCTCCCCAAGGTGGGGTGACACGGCTGATGCATGCCGAGCGGCGTGCACCAGCATCCCGGGCTCTGTGATACATGTTGATATGTGTGTGTGGCACTCCTGTCCCCTCAGGAGGAGGAGAAGTCAATTCTCCGGCACCGGCGCTGCCCGCCCCCGGACCCTCCCAGCTCGGCTGTGGATGCCTGAGGACCTCGAGAGGGTCCCCCTGGGGCTGGGCTGGGGGCGAGCCCTGTGGGGGTGGCTCATTCCCTCTCTGCCTGCTGCTATGTCTGCGACCCTCCTGGGTCCCCCTTGATCCCAGCACCCAGGGCGCACACACTGGACTGCCCTGCCCCCGAGGGGAGGGACAGCACCGCACTGAGGACCCTGGATCAGTTACTCCCAATAAACCCTCCCCTCTTGGAAGTGGCCTCATGTCATCTTTGGGTGCAGGGGGCACCTCGCCCCACCTTCCATGACTGGGATGGCTGGAGCTGGGGCCTAGACAGCCTTGAGCTTGTCACAGCCCCCGCCCCTGCTGCCCCCTTGCCCAGCCTCAGGCCCAGCTTCCCCGAGGGCTCTCAGAATTCACAGGACCTCCGAATGCCACAGGCAACCCCCAGGGATCACAGGTGTTCTTGGGTGCCCACCCTGGCACCCCTTATTTTCCCCCTGCCCTTGGCTGGTCCTACTGTGTGTACGTGCTTTGTGTGCTACATGTGCCTACTGGGTGCGCAACAGAGCCTGGCTCCCAAAGGATGCCCTGTGCAAATATGCAGGCACACGCGTGCACGGAGCTCACAAACTTTCAGAGACTCCCAAGCATGACCCTACTGTGTGTTCAGCTGAGGCTGCACAGAATGAGCCAGTCCCGACGGTGCGCGGAGACCTGTCCCCAGGGGTTCTCAGTCACCGTCTTGGTGTGTCTAGACTGTGGAGCCAAACTGCCAGGTGTGAAACCCCAGGCTTGCTTCTTACTGGTGGCCTCAGGCTTGTGGCTGAAACTCTGAGCCTCACCTGCTCCACCTGTGAAGTGACGCTGGTAGTAAGTGCCCCATCAGATGCCACTGCTACTGTCACTACAGCTGTCCCTACTGGGCTCTAGCCTGGGCCTGAGCCCGGGCCCCTCGAGGCTCCCAGCCGGCGCCCCTACTGTGTGCTGAAGGCCTTTTGGGGGCTCCCAGTCACTGCCTTTACCACATGCCGTTAAGTGCAAAATTCGGTGGCACCGTTGTGCAGCCATCCCCACCGTCCCGCTCCAGAACTTTCTCACCCGAAACTGAAACTCCGCTCCAATTAAGCACTAACTCCCCCTCGCCCAGCCTCAGCACCCACCAGCTACTTTCTGTCTCTATGGGTTTGACTCCTCCAGGGACCTCATATAAATGAAATCAGATAGTATTTGTCCTTCGGTGTGACTGACTTATTTCGTTAAGTATGACACCCTCAAGCGTCATCCGTGTAGCAGGCATCAGAACGTCCTTCCTTTTTAAGACTGAATGATACTCCGTTGTACGGATGGATCACGTCTTGTTCATTTGTTTACCTGTCAGTGGACGCTCCTGGCTGCTTCCACCTTGGGGGTGTTGTGAGCAACGGTGCCGTGAACACGGGCATACACATATCCCTGCTTTCACTTCCGCTGAGTGTGGACCCAGAAGTGGCATTGCCGCGTCATACGGTCATGCTCGGTTTAACTTTTTGAGGAACTGCCACACTCTTCTTCACGGTGACTATACCACTTGACCTTCCCACCAGCAACACACCGGCCTTGGGAGGTTTTTGAGTGGGGAATAGTCAGATCTGTGTCTCCAGAAGGGGATGGCTCGCAAGGGACCGAGGAGAGATGACTGGGGCAGCGGACCCAGGGAGGGGAAGGAGGGACAAGGTCCGAGACATTCACAAGAAAATTTGCCAGAATCCAGAGTCTGATGCATACCGGGGGGGCACGGCGCAGGGGACGCCAAGGAGGACGAGGGCACCGTGGCATAGGTGACCAGGGAGGGGCCTTTGTCAAGATGGGACGTGGAGAAAGGAACAGGAGTAGGGGGTCATTCTGGGCTCTGTTCTGACCACGTTCAGTGTGAGGAGCTTGAGAGGCCGTCCGAAGGGAGATGGTGGAGGCTCTGGACATTTGGGTTGGGGACTTAAGAGAGATTTGTGCTGGGACCAGTCAGAAGCACCAGGGCAGTGGTGGAGATTGATGACATGGGGATCGATGACGTTGTCCAGAGAGAGGCTGTGCCGAGCGAGAACAGCCCTGGGGCTCATGTATACACTGTCTTCTAGATACTTATCTGAAGCTCCCTTCCTCGCCTTGAAGTGGCCCAGGGACAGCTGGGGTGGGCCGAGCCCCCTAACAGTGACTCTGTGGGCTTGGAGAGCACTCCTCTTCCAGGCGGACCCAGGGCGAGCTGGAGTTGGGCCGGAGCTCCCCACCGTCCCCAGGTATATTGCTTTGCTGCGGCCACCATAACAAAGTACCACAGGCTGGGGGCCTTCAACACAGACCTTTATTTCCCAGTTCTGGGGTCTTTGAAGTCAAAGATTAAGGTGCCAACATAGCTGGGTTCTGGGGAAGGACTTTTCTGGGTTACAGGCTGCCGACTCCCTGTCGTACCCTCGTTTGGCAGAGAGAGGGTGAGAGATCTCTCTGGGGTTTCTCTTATAAGGGCACTCGCCAATCCCACTCGTGAGGACTCCACCCTCGTGACCTCCCAGAGACCCCATCTGATGCCATTACATTGGAGGTCACCACTTCAACATACAAATTGGAGCAGGGGACACAAACCTTCAGTCAGGGAGTCGAATTCTCTGTTGTGCCAATTCCTGGATTATGTGAAGGAGAGAGCTGTCTTTCCTGGGCTTTGGCTCACATGATTTTCCTACTGCTTCTGAAATTAATCATCACAAACTTGGTGCTGAAAGCCACACGTGTTTATTATTTTACAGTTCTGGAGTTCATAAGTTCAAAATGGGTCTCTCTGAGCTAAAATCAAGGTGTCTGCGGGGCTGCATTCCTTCTGGAGGCCTTAGAGGAGAATCTGTTTTCTTGCCTTTCCATCTTCTGGGGGCACCTGCATTCCTTGGCTTGTGGCCGCATTGGAAGCCAGAGGTGGCTGGCTGCATCTTTCTTGTGTTGCATCACTCTGACCTCTGCTTCCAGTCTCCATCTCCTTCCCTGACTCTGACCCTCCTGCCTCCCTCCTGTAGAGACGCTTGTGATGACATTAGGCCCACGTGGGTAATCCAGGATCATCTCAAGATCCTCAGTGTAATCACTTCTGCAGTCCTTTTTGTCAGGTAGGGGGACATTCACAGGTTCTGGGGACTAGGGTGTAGGCATATTTGGAGGAGGCGGGCGTTATTTTGCCCAAGCACACGGGCTGATCCGATAGAAGACCTTCAATAATTAGTCATTTTTGACATTCTGACTATTCGTATCTGGAACACCAGAGCCTCGAAGGTAGGGAACTTCATTTCCTGTACCCCATTGGGAACCTGGTCTCAGGGTGTCAGCACCATGGACAGCGAGAGAGCTGTCCCAGGTGCTGATAAGTCCCCCGTCTCTACCTTCCCATCCAAGACGGTGACATCGCTGTCCTCAGCAAATCTCTAGGTTTTAAGAGGCACATTAAGCTGAAGATTCAGTCCAAGTTTGCCCCTTGTCAAAATCTCCATCCTAATGGCCTTCCCCTCCACCCTCACCCATGCTGTTCCAATTACACCAGCATTCTTTCTTTTTCTCAAACTCTCCTGCCTTCAAGCCCTCTGCTTTTCACTCTGTGTAGCTGAATAAGTCTGTTCTCAAATGTCATTCCTTCAGACTGTCTAAAGCTACTGTCTAAAGTAGCTTTCCCACCCCCGCCTGCCCTGTTTCCTTGCTTTTATTTATTTATTTTTTTAACGTTTATTCATTTTTGAGAGACAGAGACAGAGCATGAGCGGGGAAGGGGCAGAGAGAGAGGGAGACACAGAATCTGAAGCAGACTCCAGGCTCTGAGCTGTCAGCACAGAGCCTGATGCAGGGCCTGAGCCCACGAACTGCGAGATCATGACCTGAGCCAAAGTTGGACGCTCAACCAACTGAGCCACCCAGGCGCCCCCAAATCACAATCTCTATCCACAGTTGTTTTAGTTGTTTATTTAGTTGTGTATATCTGTCTGGATGAGACACGCTTGAATAGAAGTTCCATCACTGGGAAAACTTTGCATAAAAGAGCTCCTGGCTCATAGTAGCTGCTCAATAAGTGCTTGTTGAATGAACCCAAGTTCTGGAGATAAAGATGCTTGAGGTGTCTCCCACTCTGTTGGGAGTCTTGGCACCCCACCCTGAGACCACATAGTTTCCCCTTTCCTTTAAGCACAAATTAACACCATCAGCAGCAATAACAATAACAATGAGCTTATGGGAAAATTGCTATAGATCAGGCCTTGCATTGATGCATGCATGTTCTCTCTGAATTCCTACAGTAGCTCTATGGAGGGCGAATTATTATCATCCCATTTTATAGGAGAGAAAACAAGCTTCTGAGGGGCTTAAGTTACACAGTTGTTAATAGATGTAGCCAGGATTCATATTCATAAGCTTACTCACCACCCAATGTTATTTCCTCTGGAGGTGGACTTGTTGAGATTTCCATTTAAGGCTGCAATCCTGGGGGCAGCACTTAATCCTCAGGGAAGAAGTCCTCCATGGACCTAGAAGGAACTCCCTGATCACTAGAGCCTAAGATGCCCCAAGCCTTACCAACTTAGACTGGCATCAATCTTTCCTACTTTTTCTCACCGATCCTGGGCAGGATGGGACTGCTGGCACCTCGAAGCTGGAATGGAACCTGCTATGGGCTGAATTGTGCCCCCCTCCCAAATGTATATGTTGAAATCCTAACCCTCAGGACAACAGAGTGAAACTCTATTTGGAGATAAGATTTTTAAAGAGATAATAAGCCAAAATTAATCAGTCATGACTAGTGTCCTTATAAAACGGGGACATTTGGACACTAGGACAGATATATAGAGGGAAGACAACGTGAAGACACAGGGAGAACATCAACTACAAAGCCAAGGAATGCCTGAGTCCACCAGAAGCTAGGAAAGCGGCATCAGACAGATGCTCCCTCACAGCCCTCAGAGGAACGAACCCTGTTAACTTGGATCTCCGACTTCTAGCCTCCAGAACTGGGAGACAATAAATTTCTGTTGTTTAAGCCACCCACTCTGTGACCCTTCGTTATGGAAGCCCTACCAAACTAATATAAAGCCCTCGGCTGGACCCAGGTACCATGATGTGGATGGGATGGTGTCTCTGCCAGGATAAATTAGAATATGCTGCTGTAAAAAATGACCCCAAAGTCTTGGGGGCCTAAAACCATACAAGATTAATTTTTTGCTCTCAAGATGTATCTATTACAGATCGTCTAGGGATTCTTTCCCATGTGCCTCACTCCTTACCCCACGTGATGAAACAGCCACTATCTGGAATGTTTCAGATCACTGTAGCGTAGGAAATCTCTGGGGGGTCTTGCATGGCAATTAGATACTCTGGCTGGGAAATGATACATTTCCACTCACTACTCATTGCTCAGAACAAGTCACATGGCCTTACTCAACCATGAGGGGGCAGGAAAGAACAGCTCTGCTGTGCGCCAAAAAGAGAGAGCATTGGAAATCTTTGGAGAAATCATTCATCACTTAAGAGTCAGTGGGGCTTCCAATGGAGCTTCTTGGGCTGTCCAGACTACTTCTCCCTGGTTCTAGAGATTAAGGCTCAGCTAATGCTAAGAAATCTTGGGGTTCCAGTGAGGGCCTGGGTTCTGGATCAGGAGGTTTACCTGAAGCTCAGGAGCTGACCCAGTGGAGTGGGAGCAGAGGAGACCGATGGAACCAAGCTAACAAGAGGGTTTGCTTTACATGTTTCTGGCCAGCTCTCTGAAAATGGCCACATAGAGGTCAGAACCCCAGGACATCTGGAAAGCTGAGTTAAAGGGTCTCTCCTGTATGGAACGATCTCCTAGGATCTCTCCCTCCCCCAAAATAAAAACAGATGTCCACCAAAATCTTGTCCACAGAGGTTCATCTGAGCATTATTCATAATAGCCAATCAGATGCCCACCCACTGATGAACAAATGAACAACCTGTTATACCCACACAATGGAATATTATTTGGCCACAAAAAAGAAGCGAAGTACAGACACATGATACAATGTGGATGAAACCTGGAAACTTCATGCTAAATGAAAGAATGTAGGGGCACCTGGGTGGCTCAGTCGGTTGAGCATCCGACTTGGGCTCAGATCATGATCCACATTTAGCGAGTTCGAGCCCCGCGATGGGCTCACTGCTGTCAGCACAGAGCCCACTTCAGATCCTGTGTCCTCGCTTCTCTCTCTGCCCCTCCCCGACTCGCACCCATGTGCACCTGTGCATGCACACACACACACTCTCTCTCTCAAAAATAAATAAACGTTAAAAAAAGAATGTATAATGTGATAACTTGATATACCCATACATAGTGAACGGATCCCCCACTGAGTTAATCAACATATCCATCACCTCACATATTTACCATCCCCCTCTCTGGTGAGTACATTTAAGTTCTACTCTTGGCAAATTTCGGTTGTAAAATACAGTGTTATTAACTATAGTCTTCATATTATATATCAGCTCCTCAGACCTTATTCATCTTAGAACTGAAAATTTGTGCCCTTTTACCAACCTTTCCCTATTTCCCCCCATCTCCCAGCCCCTGGCAACCACTTTTCTCTTCTCTGTTTCTATGAAGTCAGCTTCCCCCTCCCCCACCCCAGGTTCCACATGTAAGTGATGCCTTGCAGTATTTGTCTTTCTCTGGCTTATTTTGCTTAGAATAATGCCCTGCCATTTCATTCATGTGGTTACAAATGACAGGATTTCTTTCTTCTTAAAGGACAAATAAAGTGGCTCAGTGGGTTAAGCATCTCACTTCTGTTCAGGTCATGATCTCGCAGTTTGTGAGTTTGAGCTTGAGCCCCGCGTCTGAGCTGACAGCTTGGAGCCTGGAGCCTGCTTCCGATTCTGTGTCTCCCCCTCTCTCTGCTTCTCTCTCTCTCTCTCAAAAATAAACATTAAAAAATAAAGGATATATAATATTCCATTGTATATATACACTATATCTTCTTTATCCATTCATCCATCCATGGACACTTGGGTTGTTTCCATACCTTGGACATTGCAAATAATGCTTCAGTGAACATGGGGGGGGGTGCAGATATCTCTTTGAGATAGTGATTTCATGTTCTTTGGGTAGGTCCCTAGAAGTGGAGTTCCTGGGTCATAGGGTAGTTTTATTTTTAATTGTTTGAGGCAACTCCATCCTGTTTTCCATAGTGGCTGCATCACTGTACGTTTCCACCAAAGTGCACGAGGATTCCCTCTTCTCCACGTCTTGTGTTGGAAATGTTTTCGCGCTGATAGTGGTGATGGTTGCAGACCTCTATGGATACACTAAAGTCCACTGAATTGCTCACTTTCACCGGGTGAATTGCACGGTGTGTGAATTAGATCCACGGACTCAAGGGAGTGGAAACAGGGACCTGGATTTTCTCAGAGTTGAGGGAGCGTCTGCCCCTTGCCAGCCAGGTAACTCAGATTTCTCACCTGTGTCTTTTACCTAGTTTTAGTCCCTGACTCAGAGGGTTGCTTTATGATTAGAATAAAATGAAATACAGCTCCGCACAAGAGGGGACACATACACACACACTCTGAACTGTCCTGGATCAGCTTCTTATTTCTCTGCCACCAGGGGGCAATCTTGCTGTGATATTTGGGTGTCGTGCCCCTGGAGTGAAGACTTCAGGGGCGGGGCTTTCTTCTGCCGGCTGGGGGAGGCTCAGGGTGCAACAGTTGGCTAACTCCTTGCTTTTTTGGCCTTCGTGGTAAACGTTTCCTGGGGAGGGGACGCTTTTTCTCATCATAAAATGACTGCTGGTGTGTTTAAAATAAATTAAAAAAACAAATGAAGCATAAAAATAAAGGTACTATGTGTTCATCAAAATATGAAAGCACATAACCTTTGACCTGGCCACTCTCCATCCGACAAGGGAGCCCATAAACATATGTGCCTAATGATATGTGTGCTCATCACCGCCCAGCTTGCAATGATGCCATTGCCTGTAAAAGTGAAACGTGGCAGACCGTCTCCAAGACTGACAATAGGGGCATAGTTAGGCAAATTAGGGCACGGCATGCTATGGGAACGTTCTGCAGCCATTAAAAAGAATGAGACAGACCTATATTCACCGACATGGAAAAATCCCTGTGTACCTGCTCCATGGGAAAAGAAAAAGCCACGTAACGTTAACTATAGTATGATTGCATACGCATTAAACACCCTGAAAATCTCTTCCAAACAGTTGACAGTTGCTCCTTCTTATGAAGAAGAGGCAGGGTGAGAGTTTAAGGGGGGGGAGGGTGGATTTCTTTTCTGTTATTTGAGCCTTTTACAGTGAGATTGTGTTGTTTTGTTACTTTTTAAAGCCCCAGAAAATATCTTGTTAAATATTCTCTTAAAGCAGGACCCCTCCCCCTCTCCCCTGTCCCCCTCCACGGCTGCATAGTTATTTAACCTGGTCTTTCCTGCTGGGCGTTTAGGTCGGTTGCAACTTTTCACACTTTTACAGGAAATTGGGATGAATATCCATGTTTGTTCATCTCTGTGCCTCCGTGATGAACTCTTTATGTCTCTCCCAATTCATCAGTGAAGAAATGAATGAACGAGCACATATTTATTGTTTCTCTGCTTGTGTTCTTAGAAAAACATCTCAGATGTGGAAATACTTGATCCAAAATATTGGTTTTGTTATAGTTCTTGATGCATTTTGACAAGTTGCCCTGGAGAAAGTAATATACATCCCTGGGAATGGGTGCAAAGTCTTGCCTCCTAGAACACTTGAAAACACCAGGCAGGATTGCAATTTTAGAATATCTATAGATGCAATTGAAAAGAGACTAGCTCGGGGCGCCTGGGTGGCTCGGTCGGTTAAACGTCCGACTTCAGCCAGGTCACGATCTCGTGGTCCATGAGTTCAAGCCCCGCATCGGGCTCTGGGCTGATGGCTCGGAGCCTGCAGCCTGCTTCGGATTCTGTGTCTTCCTCTTTCTCTGCCCCTCCCCCGTTCATGCTCTGTCTCTCTCTGTCTCAAAAATAAATAAACGTTACAAAAAAATTAAAAAAAAAAAAAAAAAAAAAAAAGAAAAGAGACTAGCTCACATTCATGTAGTGGTATTATTTTGCCAGGTTCCATTCTAAGTGTTTCACATGTATTTTTTAATTTATTGTGTACAACAATCCTACTTTGCTCTTTGCTTTATTAGTAAACTGAGGCACAGGATGGAGTGACTTGGTTGATGGTCTGATTTTTTAAAAAATTTATTTATTTATTCTTGAGAGAGAGAGAGAGCGGGGGTGGGGCGGGGGAGGAGGAGCAGAGAGAGACAGACAGACAGAATCCCAAGCAGGTTCTGTGCTGTCAGGGTGGAGCTCAAACCCGGGAACCTTGAGATGAGCCAAAATCAAAAGTCAGACGCTCAACCGACTGAGCCACCCAGGTGTTCCAATGGTCTGGCTTTTAAAAATTTTTTTTTAATGTTTATTTATTTTTGCGACAGAGAGAGACAGAGCATGAGCAGGGGAGGGGCAGAGAGAGAGGGAGACACAGAATCTGAAGCAGGCTCCAGGCTCTGAGCTGTCAGCACAGAGCCCGACACGGGGCTCGAACTCACGAACTGGGAGATCATGACCTGAGCCGAAGTTGGACGCTTAACCGACTGAGCCACCCAGGTGCCCCATCCAATGGTCTGACTTTTTAAATAAGAAGCCCAGGGGCACCTGAGTGGCTCGGTTGGTTAAGTGTCCAACTTTGGCTCAGGTCATGATCTCATGGTTTGTGAGTTCGAGCCCCATGTCGGGCTCTGGGCTGACAGCTCAGAGCCTGGAGCCCGCTTCATATTCTGTGTCTCCCTCTGTCTGCCCCTCTGCTGCTTGCACTGTTTTGTTTTGTTTTGAGATTTAAGTAGCCTCTACACTCAACATCCGGCTCGAACTCACATCCCGGAGACTAAGAGTCGCATGCTCCCTCCCCTCCCCCCATTCCCCTGACTGAGTCAGCCAGGCACCCCTTAACTTTTCTATAAAGGGCCAGTCTTCATTGCTCTGCTCTGCTCTTGTAACTCAAAAGCAGTCAGACAACATGTAAGTCAGTGGGCATGGCTGTGCTCCAGTAGAACTTTATTTATGGACACATGGAATTTTGAATTGCATATAATTTTCAGGAATTGTCAAATATTCTTCTTTTGATTTTTAAAAATCAATTAAAAGTTTATTGATTTTGAGAGAGAGAGAGAGAGAGAGAGAGAGAGAGAGAGAAAGAGACAGTGTGAATGAGGGGGGGCGGGCAGAAGGAGAGGAGAGAGAATCCCAAGCAGGCTCCACACTGTCAGCACAGAGCCCAATGTGGGGCTCGGTCTCACAACCTGGGAGATCATGACCTGAGTCAAAATCAAGAGTCGGTCGCTTAATGGGCTGAGCCACCCAGGCACCCCGGATTTTAAAAATTATGTTAAAATGTCGGGGGGCGCCTGGGTGGCTCAGTCGGGGAAGCATCCGACTTCAGCCCAGGTCATGATCTCGTGGTTTGTGAGTTCCAGCCCCACGTGGGGCCCTCTGCTGTCAACACGGAGCCTGCTTCAGATCCTCTGTCCCCCTCTCTCTCTGCCACTCCCCTGCTCGCATGCGCACTCTCTCCCTCTCTCAAAAATAAACATAAAAAATAATCAAAAAAATAAAAATGATTTTAAAATGTCAAAACCATTCTTAGCTTGCAAGCCATGCAAAAAAAAGCATTGAGTCATACTTTACCACCCCTGTTTTAGATATTTCCTATATACTAAAGATGTTACACCCATCGTCAGTTACACTGCAAATATTTTCATTTATTATTTTAATAAATATTTTAGTAATATTTAATAATAAATTATTTTTAATTTTTAATGTTTATTTTTAAGAGAGAGAAAGAGCATGAGCAGGTGAGGGGCAGAGAGAGAGAGAGAGGGAGACATAGAATCTGAAGCAGGCTCCAGGCTCCGAGCTGTCAGCACAGAGCCTGACGAGGGGCTCGAACTCATGGACCACGAGATCATGACCTGAGCCAAAGTCAGATGCTTAACTAACTGAGACTCCCAGGTGCCCTTATTTTGAGTTACTTTTTATATATGGTGTGAGGTATGGATCTAGGTTTATTTATTTATATATATTTGCATATAGATGCATCGTTGTTTCCATACCATTTGTCAAAAAGACTATCCTTTTCTCATTGAGTTACCTTGACAGCTTTATCAAAATCAATTGATTATATTTGTGTGGGTCTATATTTTATGGGCTCTTTATTCCATTGATATATATGTTTACCTTATACCTGTAACTTTATATCTTGATACCAGGTAACTTAAATCCTGCAATTTCATTCTTTTTCTTTTTTTCTTTTTTAAAAGTTTATTTTGTTCTAAGCAGGCTCTGTCAATGCAGAGCCCTAGTGGGGCTTGAACCCACAAACATGAGATCATGACCTGAGCTGAAGTCAACAGTCTGATGCTTAACCTAGGCGCCCCCTCATTCTTTTTCAAATTGCTTAGGCTGTTCTAGGTCTTTCACAATTCTGTAATTTTAGAATGAGCTCAGTGACCTCTACAAAAAACAAAAACAAAAACAAAACCTTACTGAAATTTTGATTGGGATTGCATTGAAACTATGGATTATTTTAGGAAGAAATAACATATTACCAGCACTGAATTTTCTAATCCATGAATGTAGTATATTTCTTTGTTTATTTTGGCTTTCTTTGATTTCTCTGAATAATGCTTTCTAGTTTTCAACATAAAGGTCTATGTTAAATTTATCCCTAAGTATTTCATATTAAAATTTTTTTAATGTTTATTTTTGAGAGAGAGAGAGAGAGAGAGAGAGACAGAGCATGAACAGGGGAGGGGCAGAGAGAGAGAGGGAGACACAGAATCTGAAGCAGGCTCCAAGCTGTCAGCACAGAGCCCAATGGGGGACTCAAACTCACAAACTGTGAGATCATGACCTAAGCTGAAGTCAAATGCTTCACTGACTGAGCCACCCAGATGCCACTAAGTATTTCATGTTTTTGATGCTATTGAAAATAGTACTGATTTTTCAAATTTTCATCTTATTATCTATTTTAGTTTGTAGAGATGGAATTCATTTTATATATTGACCTTGTATCCTATAACTTTGCTAAACTCACAGTAGGTCTATTCTTTATGATTTTGTCCATTCTTTATGATTTTCTATGTAGATTATTGTATTTTACTTGTTTTCTTTCTTTCTGTTTATGTAGATTATCACATTTAACTTTTCTTCCCAATCTGTGCTTTGTTATTTCTTTTCTTGTCTTATGACACTGGCTATGACCTCCAACACAATGTTGAATAGAAGCCATAAGAGCTGACACCTTTGCCTTGTTTCCAGTCTTGGGGCAAAATACCCCAGCATTCACTATTAAATATATTGTTTTGGCTACAAGTTTTCATAGGTGCTTTTTAGCCCATAGAGGAAATCTCTTTTTATTCCTGGTTTGCTGAGAGGCGTTTTCAATAGCGGGAATCCGTTTTGATTTTTGTCAAATAAGTTTTCTACATCTGTTAAGATGATGATTCTCATCTGATTTTTTCTTTTCTGATCTCTTGGTATGGCAAATTAGATTGATTTGATTTTCAAATGCTGAATCAACCTTCCATGCCTTAAATAAGCCACCATGTGATCATGATGTGTTTTCCTTTTTATAAGTTGCTGGACTCTATTTGCTAATATTTTGTTAAGGATTGTTTGTGTCAATAGTCATGAAAGATATTGGTCTGTGGTTTTCTTTTATTTTCTTTCTTTCTTTCTTTCTTTCTTTCTTTCTTTCTTTCTTTCTTCTTTTTTTCTAAGTAGGCTCCCCACCCAATGTGGAGCCCAATGAAGGGCTTGGGCTCACTACACTGAGATCAAGACCTGAGTTGAGGTCAGGAGTCAGACACTTAACTGACTGAGCCACTAGGCACCCCATTTTGTTGCTTTCTTTTCTTGTAATATCCTTATCTGGTTATGGTGCCAAGATAATACTACCCTTCTAGAATGAATTGGGAAATGCACCTTCCTATTTTCTGGAAGAACTTGTGTAGAATCAGTATTATGTCTTTTTTATATTTTTGTAGGATTCACCAATGAAGACATCTGGGCATGGAGTTTTCTTTGTGGGAAGGCTGGTTTTTTTTAAAGTTTATTTTGAGAGAGAGAGAGAGAAAGAGAGAATGTGAGCAGGGGAGGGGCAGAGAGAGGGAGAGAATTCCAACCAGGCTCTGCACTCTCAGTGAGGAGCCCGATGTAGGGCTTGATCTCACAAACCATGAGATTGTGACCTGAGCCGAAATCAAGAGCCAAATGCTTAACTGACTGAGCCACCCAGGCACCCCTTCTTTGTAGGAAGGTTTTTAATCATACATTTTATTTATTTATTTATTTATTTACTTACTTACTTACTTACTTAAAAATCACTCTTCTGACCATCTTTATTATTTTTTTATTTAAAAATTTTTTTTGACATTATTTATTTTTGAGAGACAGAGAGAGACAGAACATGAGCAGGGGAGGGGCAAAAAGAGAGGGAGACACAGAATCCGAAGCAGGCTCCAGTCTCCGAGCTGTCAGCACAGAGCCCGACACAGAGCTTGAACCCACAAACTGTAAGATCATGACCTGAGCCAAAGTCAGATGCTCAACCGACTGAGCCACCCAGGCGCCCCCCATCTTTATTATTTTTTAATTTTTATGTATTTATTTTTATGGGGAAGGGGCAGAGAAAGAGGGAGATAGAGAATCCCAAACTCTGCACTGTCAGCGCAGAGCCCCAAGCAGGGCTGGAACTCAAGAACCATGAGATCACGAGCTGAGCGGGAACCAAGAGTTGGACACTTAACCAAGTGAGCCTCCCAGGTGCCCTCCGAATTCCATTTTTAAACAGAGGACTATTTAGGTCATCCATTTCTTCCTAAGTAAGCATCTGCATTTCCAGGAATTTGTCTATGCCATGTAAGTTCTCTGATTTGTTGACATAAAATTGTTCATAAATTTCCCTCACTATCCTTGTAAATGTCCGAGGACCTATAGCAATCTCCCGTCTTTTATTCCACTATGTAAGTACTTTTCAAGCCTCTGCTTCTGTCACCTATCCTATCGCCCCATTGGCCAAAATAAGTCACAGGGCTAAGCCCTGACTCAGTGTGGGCGGGGATCCCCTGAATGGGTGGAGACAAGCAGATGTGAACAAATTGGGAGCCATAACTTCAACAGTCTGCCACAGACAAACCTCCTTGCGAAGGTTTTTGCCCCTAAGGGACAGATTTGTTCTTATGACTTGCTTGGCAACTTCGTGTGGCCAGTTTCATGCCCGCACGTTCAACAAGAGTGTTGAACATTCATTAAGACCACCTTGTCGTATGGTCTCCCTGTCTATAATCCAGGCTACATCTCTCTCTCCCAGAGCGCTCACCACAACTGTAATTAAATAATTGTGTCTTTGGCTGTTCTGTGTCTTGTGTTCCCACAGGAACATAAGCTCCATGAGGACAGAGACAGCGTCTGTCTTCATCCAGGATGAATCCCCAGCTCCTGGCACATAGTAGGTGGCTGTATTAATCCATGTATTTGAAATGGAAACCTATCATCTGCAAGTTACCCCGCACATTGGCAATTAGCTTCGTGTCTGGGATATGTAATTTGCTAGGGAGGTTAAGAAAGGAGTCGGGGGGACAGTGACACAGACTCCACAAACAGGAGCTGAGGACCTACTGCGTGCATGATTCTGCCGGAAGAATAGATCTGGAGCCTCTAGTGCTGGAAGGAGCGGTTTTTCTCAGTAGTGAGCTCCCTTCCCACAGAAAGAATCAAAGATAGGCTGCACAAGAGGGGACAGAGATGCTGTAGAGGGAGCTTGTTTTAGCTTGGGGGGAAGGTTTGGACTAGCCGATGGTTACGGTTCTTTTCCTCTCCAATACCCTGCAATTCCACAGCAGGGATTGACTTGCAGAGAAAGCTAGGCTGTGGCAAAGGCACGCAAAGGGAGGCCTCCCGGAGGGGGAAGGATGGGGTTGTGGGGAAGAATAGCTTTGGGGAGCAGTTGGAGGGTGGTTGGAGACGCAGAGGGGTGGCAGAGGGAAGATTTTAGACGAAGTTTCCACTGCCTCTCATCTTCTTTGACTCTCTCCCTTGTACCTCCCACACACATACCCTTGAATCTGCCTTCCTCAAGGTCGTTGCCGGACTCTCTGTTCCTGTATCTACTGTGAACCCTCCAGCAGGCCCCAAACACCGGGGAGCACTCCCACCTTCCAGAAACCCCCACCCTCTGTTTTTCCTCTCCCAGATTCTGTCCTCAGCCTGGGTTTTGTTTTCCACCGGGGTTCAATTTCTGCCTTCCACGCGGACATCCCAGGTCCGGGCCACGATGACTCTTGAGAGCTCCCGAGCCAAAGGGTCTTGGCAGACGGCGGCATCATGGGACCCAAAGTTTATACGTGACTTGTTTTTTTTCCCAGTGTGTCCTTTTGCTGTGCCCTCAGGGTTGGCAAGGGCCGGTGGGGCGCAGCAACGAGTTAGGGGGTGCTACGCAAGCTTCATCCGGGTTGAGTCCTCACAGGCTTCACCAATGTCAGAGAAGCAGCCAGAGCCCCCCTTCTGTCTCCACTTCTCCCTCTACCCTCCATCCCCTGCAATCACGTAGGTCTTCATGCTCTATACGTGCAAAGTGATGGCCTCACTCTGCCCAAAGACCGTCTCCTGCCAGAGGGAGAAAAAACAGAGACAAAGCGGACAGAAAATTTCTTCCCATCAACGACGTGCAAAACATAGAAGGCGTTCTAGAGATAATCTGTCTCCCTTGACCTACATCAGTACAGACTGTGTGTGTGTGTGTGTGTATTATAGACGATTTTAAAAAACAGTTTTGGGGGGAGGGGGGCACCTGGGTGGCTCCGTCAATTAAGCGATCGACTCTTGATTTCGGCTCAGGTCACGATCTCATGGTTTGTGAGGTTGAGCCCCGCATCAGGCTCCTTGCACTGACAGTGTGGAGCCTGCTCAGGACTCTCTCTCTCTCCCTCGCTCTCTGCCCCTCCCCCACTCGTGCTGTCTCTGTCTCTCCCTAACTAAAGAAATAAACATAAATGAAAAAATGAATAAAGAAATAAATAAAAATTAAAATCATGTAAAAAAGAAACAAACAGCTTGAAGTTCATGGCAAAATTGAGCAGAAAATATAGAGTTCCCAGAGAGCCCCTGCCATCACAGAAGCACAGCCTCTCCCACTATCGACATGAACCTGCACTGAGGTACCGTCATCACCCAGCCTCCATAGTCTATGTCAGGGATCCCTGTTGGTGTCATACATTCTGTGGGTTTTGACAAATGTGTAATGACAGGTGATCACAATTATAGTCTCCTAGGGAGTATTTTCATTGCCCTGAAACTCCTCTGTGCTCCGGCTTTTCATCCCTCCCGCCCCCACCAACCCCTTGGCAATCACTGATCCTTTTCCTGTCTCCACGGTTTCACCTTTCCCAGAATGCCCTAGAGTTGGGATCAGACCCTCTGGAGCCTTCTCAGATTGGCTTCTTTCACTTAGAACCAAGCATTTAAGACTCTCCCATGGCTTTTTGTGGTGTGAAAGTGCATTCTTTTCGAGAGCTGAATGATATTCCAGTGTCGCACTCGAGCGCAGTTTATGTATCTATTTACCCGCTGCGGGACATCTCGGAGCCTCCCAAGTCCCACTGCGTTTTTGTGTGAGAGGAGAGGGGCGGGGAAGGAGCGCAGAGGTTCGTGAACCTGTACACATCATGATGAGTGATGCCCCATGTGCCTAATCAAATGCACAGTGTTCCCCGAGGGGCCACGTCAGAAAAGCAGCCAACGTGATGGTTGCAGGGGATGCAGGTGATGAGAGAGGTGGAGGGAGAAGGGGGCTCTGCTCTTCTGGCCTCACCCCTCGGGGAGCACTGTGCATGGGATTAGGCCCGTGGGGCGTCCCTCATCACGATGTGTACCAGCCCGTGAACTTCCCCTCTCCTCCATGGCCCTCCGGGACCTGAAACTCCACCTGTCCAAGGCGAAACTCCTCACCCTCCCCTCCCTCGCCCAGCCTGGCCCCTCATCTCACGTTCCCATCTCAGCACATGACACCGCCATCTACCCAGTTGCGAAAGGCGAAAGGCAGCAGCAATCTGTGCATCTACCCCAAGCCCCTCCCTTCCCCTCTTCGCTTCCAGCCCCCATCGATCGGCAAGTCCCGTCGCCTCTCTCTCCCAAACACATTCTGAATCTTTCCGTTCTCTCCCGGCCCAGAGCCACACCCTAGGATGGGCCTTCCCAACGAAGCTGCCACAAACCAGCCGGCATCAGCAGGGTTGTTTTGGAGATAGCAGGCCCTTCATGGCAGACCTGGAACTCCCAAACACGCACGGGGCTTTCTGGACCACGTTTCCTGATTTGACTTCGTTGCCTGCGTACGTGCGTGCACGTGCGTGGTTTTCGATGGGAAAGTGATTTGACCTGCTGGGGCAATGTCTGGAGACATTGTTGCTTGTCACGGTCGGAGGGGGCTGCAAGTGACATCCAGTTGTGTAGAGGTCAGGGATGCTGCTGAACACCCTGCAATACACAGGCACCCCCCCCCCAAGAATAATCTGTCCCCAAAGGTCAACAGCGGTGAGGGTGAGGAACCCCTGTCTAGAACCACTCAAAACCTGCCACAGACCAGGGCCGGTCCCGAGCTGCTGACCACCGTCCAGATGAGAAAGTATAGAAAACAGTAAGTGTAGAGAAGCTTTATAGTAACTTGATAGAGTGATTTTGACCATTGGGTTCATGCTTTGCCTGTCTTTTAAATGTTTTAAAATCAGGCTTTAGAACAGGTTTAAGCAAAATTAAGAAAATAGCACAGTTTCCATAGACGCCCTTCTCCCAGCGCACGTGAGCGCGTGCACACACACACACACACACACACACACGGTTTCCCTTTTTAGTAACATCTTAGACTAGTATGGGACGTTTGTTACAATTAGTGAACGAATTTTGATACATTAGTATCAACTAAAGCACATGCTTTATTCAGATTTCTCCAGCTTTACCAGAATGTACTTTTTGGGGGGTCCAGGATCCCACACGAGATTGAGTTGGCTCTCTTCCTTAGGCTCTTCCTGGCCGGGATGGTCTCTTGAGCTCTCCTCGTCTTTGACGACCTTGACAATCTTGAGGGGTATTGGTCAGGGATCCCAAAGGGTGCCTCTCTGTTGGAATTTTTCCGATCTTTTCCTCACGGTTAGGCTAGGGTTACGGGTTTGGAGAGGGAAGATCACAGAGGCAAAGTGCCATTTTCATTGCATTTTATCACGAGAGGACGTACTGTCCGCCTAATTATGACTGTTGATGGTGGCCTTGATCACCCAGCCAGCAGGTGACGTGGGTGTTTGTCACGAGACTTCTCCACTGAAAACTTACTCTTTTCTCCTCTCTTTCTACAACATCCTTCTTGGAAAGACATCACGCTGTGCAGCTGGACCTCTTTTGGGGGTGCAGCATGTTCATGAACGATTTGGAATTCTGCACATCAAGTTTGCCTCTTGTCCCTCAATCGTTAACGTATTTGATCATTTCTTTGCATCGGTGCGAACTCATGGATATTTACTTTATTCTTGGGGTTATAAGCCAATGTTACATTAATTTCGTTACTCAGATCACTCCAGCTGTGGCCACTAGGGGCTCTTTCTTTCAGTGGGGCTTCTACGGCCTCTGACATACCCAATCCTTGCAGGTCGTTCCTTGCTTTCTGGCACTATGCATGTGTTTTTCAACGTCATTTTTCTAGAAATTAATTTTCATTGCATTTTATGGATGGGGGGAGGCGACTCGTTCCTCACTGGAGAGAATTTGAGAAGGACTTCAAAGAAGCTTTCTCTGCACGTCCCCTGCGGTGACCTTCCCTGAGGAGGCCAGGCTTGCACCTGCCCCAGGGCTCTTGCATTTCTCTGAGCCTGGAATGCTTTTCCTACAACTGTTCCTTTTTTTTTTTTTTTTTTTTTACTGTTTATTTATTTTTGAGGGTGGGGGAGGAGCAGAGAAAAAGGGAGACTGAGGATCCAAAGCAGGCTCTGCACTGACGGCAGAGAGCCTGATGCGAGGCTAGAACCCGGATCGGACGCTTAACAGACTAAGCCACCCACCCACCACAACTATTCCTTTTCATTCTTCCTGTCTCTGTCCATCTGTCCCACCCACAGAGTCGCCTCCCCCTCCCAAGCTGAAGCAGCTCTCACCCCAGCTGCCTTCAGCACTCGCACTCTTGCTTTGTTTTATCGCCCCAATATTTTTTCCCCTGCTGAAGTCATCTCTTTGGCGTACTAACAATTGCTTCTAAATGCATGTGTCAGGGGGAGCCTGGGTGGCTCAGTCGACTTCGGTTCAGGTCATGATCTCAGTTTGTGAGTTTGAGCCCCGCGTCGGGCTCTGTGCTGACAGCTCAGAGCCTGGAGCCTGTTTCGGATTCTGTGTCTCCCTCTCTCTCTGCACCCTGCCCTGCTTGCATTCTGCCCCTCTCTCTCTCTTAAAAATAAATAAACTTAGAAAAAAATAAAATAAATTATTTATTTATTTATTTATTTATTTATTTTGAGAGAGAGAGGAGACAGAACATGAGTTGGGAAGGTGCAGAGAGAGAGGGAGAGAGAGAATTCCAAGCAGGCTACACTGTTAGCACAGAGCTTGACGTGGGGCTCAATCTAATGAACCTCAAGATCATGACCTGAGCCGAAATTAAGAGTCAGTCGCTCAACTGACTGAGCCACCCAGGCGCCCCTGTATTTTTTTTTAAATTATTTTTAATCTTTATTTTTGAGAGAGAGAGAGACAGAGTGTGAGTGGGGGAGGGGCTCAGAGAGAGGGAGACACAGAATCCGAAGCAGGCTCCAGGCTCTGAGCTGTCAGTACAGAGCCCGACACGGGGCTCGAACTCATCAGCCGTGAGATCATGACCTGAGCTGAAGTCAGACTCAACCGACTGAGCCCCCCAGGCGCCCCTGTTTTGTTTTTGTTTTTGTTTTTGTTTTTTAATGTTATTTTGAAGGACTTCAGAATTGTCTCCCTGAGATCCCTGGATGGGGGGAGTCCGAGAATAATCTCCCTCTACTGAGGCCAAACTTCAGAAAGGCCGCCATGGGACACTGTGTGGGCGGGTAGACAAAATCAGTGGCCACACTTGAATTCCCATCACTATAGTTCACCGTGGGCGAGAGGTACTGAGGGGAGATCCCAACCTTCCTCTGCTCGGAGGCCCCCCAGCCTCGGGCTTCATCCAACCCCATCTGAGGGTGACGAACGATTAGGGAAGGTAGGCCAGCCTCAGAACAGAAAGGCAGCATGGTGGTTCAGTGGGTGAATCCAGGTGCCTTGGGCTCGAAGTCTCCTTCATTCTCGTAGCTGTGTCATTTTGGGGCCCTCGGCCTCAATTTTTCTGTCGGCAAAATGGGTCTAATACTTGTTACGCTCGGGATGTTGTAAGAATTAAATGAGATCGTGCTGGGTATAAAATAGCCTCAAAAACTGTTACCTGTTGACACGATCCCCAAAGTGCACACATATCCAGAATTTTGCGGGTGAGTTTTGGGGGCTTCATACACTTCCCCAAAACCTAGTCCTGAATTCCGACCTATGAACCTTCCAAGTCATCCCCACCTCCAGCTTCATAACCAGAGCCTGTCTGATGAGTTAGGAGGTGTGAGAACCAAAGGAAGCCCCAGGTGAGGGAGGAGGTGGCAGGCAAGGGCTTGAGGAGGGCCGGAGGGGGGTCTGAGGGGAGGAGGCCACCTGCTCACAGGGGAGCCAGTGTGTCTGGAGCTGCGTGGGCCCCAGGAACTGGCCCTCAGGGGCAGGTGGGACCTCGGTTCCAGCCGGCTGTGTGTGGGTGGGGCAGTCTAGCCCAGCCAGGAGTTCCAGTTGGCCCAGTGTGGGGGCTGGGCCTGAGGAGGCCCCTGGCGCCCGAGGGGGGGGGCACCGTGCCCAGTTCCTACTCTGACACCAGCAGACTCCCCCAGGCCCTCCAGTCCAGGACAGGCGAGGGCCTGCGGGTTCCCTCCCGGGGCGGGAACCTTGTGCATGTGTGTTTACAGAGCATCCCCAGGAGTGTGTCCCAGCTCGTGTTTGTCCTTGGGGTCCACAGAGGTCATGAGAACCTTCCCAGAAAAGCAAACACGCATGTGAGCCAGCGGGACGTGCCACGCTCATGGGAGTGGCACCCCGTGACGGTGTGCCCTTCCCTTCCTGGGCACCTCCCGATGCCAGGAGCCCCGGACCCCCCAGCCGTGCCACCGATGGGGAAACCAAGGCCCGGTGGGGAAAGGACGTGTCCAGGTCATTCAGGGGGCTTGGGACAGGAGCTGAGACACGTGCATCGCACATATCAACACCTGCACGAAAACACACACACACTGGCCCCTTTGTGCGCCCACACCCACTCCTGCACGGGCACATCCAGACAGGAGGGCCGACGCCCCAGCTCCCCTCCCTTGGGCACACCCACCCCTCTCCAGTCACACGCTCTGGACCATGAGACCCATGCCTCAAACACACCTGTGCAATGTATGTTAAGGGGCCCCAGGAATTTCTACAAAGAATAGGCTTTGGGGACCATCTGAGCCTGAGAGGGGGGCTGTCTCAGGAAACTGACTCGCTATTGTGCTTTTTACAGAGTCAAGAGCCCCCCGATTGCTGTGTGTGTGTATAGGTGTGTGTGTTGAATGAAACTCCCTCTATAGTTGTGAATGCAGAAACTCACATTTACATTCCCTTACATGGGATTCACCCACCCAGCCTCACTTATATATGGCACTCAATTGCATCTAGGTACACACACATACCCTTACACACTCACAGAGCCATTCAAAACCCAACTTCTTGGGGCGCCTGGGTGGCTCAGTCGGTTGAGCGTCTGACTTCAGCTCAGGTCATGATCTCGCGGTTCGTGGGTTCGAGCCCCGCGTCGGGCTCTGTGCTGATGGCTCAGAGCCCGGAGCCCGCTTCGGATTCTGTGTCTCTCCCTCTCTCTGCCCCTCCCATGCTCATGCTCTCTCAATAAATTTTAAAAAATGTGAAAAACCTAACTTATTGCGTGTGCATACCTACACGCACACTACAGTCTTAGATTTGCCACCAGGCGCACATGTACCTGCACGCAAAGAGGGAAGCTCAGATACTCAATTTACATTCAGAAAACAGATACCCATGTACACTCTGACACACTCATGCTTCCACACAGATCCGTGCAAACGTCCCAAACTTCAAATGTAAACACCAGCTTCACACAAAAACACGCAGAAAGTCATACGTGTCAACACTCCCGTGAAAAGATAACATACAAACCCAGATACGTATGTGCACTTACTATACACATGTGATCACACCCGGCTATACACACCGCGGATATACAGGTCTGCAGAGACTTAACACGATTCTGCGTTCACAATTAGACACAGCTGAGAAGCACGTGGCAGATGTGTTGACACAACAACACAATGGAATACACAGCAATTAAAAAAATTTTAAATATTTATTTATTTTTGAGAGAGAGAGAGAGAGAGAGAGAGCACAAGCAGGGGAGGGGCAGAGAGAGAAGGAGACACAGCATCCGAAGCAGGCTCCAGGCTCCGAGCCGTCAGCACAGAGCCGGACGCAGGGCCTGAACTCACGAACCCTGAGATCGTGACCTGAGCCAAAGTCAGAGCTTAACCAACTGAGCCACCCAGGCGCCCTGACACAAGCAAATATTAAACAAATATCCACAAAAAGGGCTCAGACATTTGCAAGTGTCCCCAGTAACTGCCATTAGCCCCATTCATAGATATAAGTAAACACACTCCTGCATAAATACACCTGCTCTCAATTTCTCTCACGTGCTCCTTCATCGACACCCATCACATCCTTATACAAAACATCCTTAGATGCTCACAAACACGTACACTCGCAAATCCACTGACAAAACACAAATGCACACGCACACTCACCACCACTATATCCTCTGGACACAGACACCTACACCATACGATCCTTGCACACACATGAAAAACACGGACGCACACGCATACACACACACACAGGTGCTGTCACACGCCCACCCAGAGAGCACACGCAGACACCCTCAAATTCGCGCGTTCACCACCCGAATGCGTTCGGAGACGCACACACTGCTACAAACACACACACTCTCTACGCTCCCAACTCGCCATCGGACACAGGTGCAGCCACGCACGGACGCTCACGTTCACATCCAAGCGTACACACTCGGGCCAGCACACACATCCGCAAACAGAGGGTCCCTCGTCCTCCCCAGCGCACGCGCGCACACGCACACGCACACGCACTCCTCCGCAGCCTCCCGCCAACACCGCAGTCCGGGCCCGCCCCACCCGCTGCGGGCGGCCAGGCGAGGCCGGAGGGGGGCGGGGAGGACCGGGTCGGGGTCTGGGCCGGGGGCGGGGCGCACCTGGGCTCCGCCCCGGGGCGGGGCCGACGCTGCGTCGCGAGCGCG
>NC_064816.1:5612635-5659726 GCF_023721935.1 Panthera uncia | reverse complement strand
CCCACGCCAGGCTGGCCGCCGCCTTGGCGGCGGGCCCGGCCCGGGTGCGAGCGCGGCGCAGCCCAGCCCGAGCGAGCGCGGAGCCGGCTCCCGCAGCCCCGGCGCCGCCATGGTGGAGGCGGCGCCCCCCGGGCCCGGGCCGCTGAGGAGGACCTTCCTGGTGCCCGAGATCAAGTCGCTGGACCAGTACGATTTCTCGCGGGCCAAGGCGGCGGCCAGCCTGGCGTGGGTGCTGCGGGCCGCGTTCGGGGGCGCAGGTACCGGGCCGGGGGCGGCAGGGGCGGCAGGTGCGGGGGGCGGGGCGCCGGGCCGCGGAGGCCGGGGCCGTGGGAACAATAGCGCCGGCCGCCGGGTGTGGGGGGGGGGGGGCCCGGGGCGGGGCCCCCCCCCCCCCCCCCCCCTGGCCCCTTTCCCCCCCCGCCCCCCCGGGCCCCCCCCCCCCCCACCGCCCCGCAGCCGAACCCACACCCCGCGTCAGCCCTCCCTGCGCTGCGGGCGGCGAGGCCAGCTCTGGGAGCCTCTTCTTTCGCCTCCATGGCCCCGGCCAGCGGCTGGCAGCTGTGACTTATTACCCCATTTTGCCTGGGAGCCCAGAAGGAAATTGGCTTGTCCGAGATCGGCGGGGGTGGGGGCGCAGGTGTAAGGCCTTCTCCCACCCGGGGCAGAGCCTCCAGCCCTCCCCTAGGGCCACGTGTGTGGGGAAGTCAGGCCACCCCAAGGGGGAGGGTGCGGGTGGGTCCCCGGGATTCAAGGGCGCGTGTGGGCAAAGTCAGGGCCCTAGGGCAGCCCCACCACCCAGGCCAGAGCTGGGAGCCAGGGCCTTCTGTGGGGCAGGCGGGGTTAATTAAGGTCTGGGCCTTCCCAGGCGTCCTAAGGGGGACGCCTGCTCTCCCACCCGCCTGGCCACTGGTCTTGGCACCTGCTGAGCACAGCCCATCCCCCCCTCCCCTTCAGTGGCCTTCCCAGATCAACCTGTTCTGGGTGTGGGGCTCGGGGACAGCTGCCCATCTCCTGGGTCCGCCCAAGCCTGTGTCTTTCTCCCGACACCCTCCCATGCAGGGTCCACTCTGGGGCCTGCCTTTCCCTGAGAATCTGCTTGAGGAAGAAAGGGGGCTGGTAGGCAGAGATCTGGGTCTGCCCCAGCCTCTCCTGTCCTGGGTTATGTGGCCTTGGTTAGAAGGCTCGACTTTGGGAATCAGAGTTGGGCTTAAGTCCCAGCTCCACCGGGTTATGGACAAATTATGTCAATTCTCTGAGCGTCTGTTTCCCCTGTGTGTAAGAAGGCATTTATGTTCACTCATTTATCCGTTTCACAAATGTCTGTGGGGCACCCACTAAGTGCCAGGGCAGTGCTCGGGCGGCTGGGATCCCGGCACCTTCCTCACAAGGTTGCTGGACAGCAGACCTCAGATTGGTTCTGGCGCACAGTGCCTGGTAAACAGCTACTCGCTGTCACTGCTGCTGTGACCCGTTGTGGCACTGTTATTAATAACATTAATATTATCATGGAGCAGAAAATGCCGTCCCATTTCATAGAAAGGAAAGGGAGGTCTCCTGAGGAGATGCCCCGACTCACCCAGTCCTGTTCTCCCTGACCCAGCTCCCTGCACTGTGCGATCTCCTCCCCGAGGGTGAGGGTCAGGGTGAGGGTCACGTTCAGTCGGCCTCATACCCACCTTTTCTAAGCAGAGGGGGCTGAGGAAGGTGGGACGCCTGGCCCAGAGGGGGAAGTGGGCCACAGAGCTCTGCTTGATTCACGAACTCTGGGACTTTTTACCGATGCCTGTTGGGTGCCAGGCTGGTGCCGGGACAGAGCGATGGGGGTGGAGTTGGGAAAATGGGGGATGGGACACGAAACCAGATCTCGGCTGCTTAGGGTGATAAGGTCTGTGTTGTAGAGGCGTGCAGTGGGGCTGGGGGAGGAAAGCCCCGAACTCTGCCGGGGAGGGGAGGGGAGGGAAGGGAAAGTTTGAACCTTGAGGGACGCATAGGAGTTTGCCAGGGGGAGGCCACATGTGAAAAGGCCTGGGGGTTGGCCCATCAGGGAGTTCTCAGAGAAAAATGTGCGGGGCCCAGTGGTGGGGTGGGGGCCCAGGGAGGGGGGAGATGAGAGAGGCTGGCGGGACAGGGGGCCTCTTGAACTGTGGCCGGGAGGCGGGGGGATGTGAGGGCGCTGGGGAGCCATGGACCGGGTTTGGGGACTGACAAAATGAGATCAGCTATGCAGTTGCCCCCTGGGGAATGGTGGGGGGGGAGGTGGTTCTGCCAGCCTGGGGCACAGCTGTAAGGAGGCTGGGCACGAGTGCCGGCAGGTGGCCTCTGTGGGACCGAAGCTCAGAGATAAGAAAGGGTGCTATCTCTACCCTAAGAAAGGGTGTCTTAGGGAGACACCACCTAAGTCCCTTACGCCTGAACGTCACTCTGACCCATAGGGAAACTGGGTTCACGTCAGCTCGGATGTTTATTAGCGGTGTGATCCTGGGCGAGTTAGCTCTCTGGGCCTTGGTTTTCTCATCTGTACAGTGGGGATAAGAATAAGCGTCGTGAGGATTACACGAGCGAACGCATACGAGGTGGCCGTGTATGTCAGAGGCGCTGTAGAGCTGTGTGGTCCGGTCTGGTAGCCACGGCCACGCGTGGCCCGTGTTCATCGTGATGTGCTATGAATGTAAAAAACACACGGTGGCTTCTGAAGACTTGATACAAAAAAAAAAAAAAGTGAAATACCTCACTAATAATGTTTTTATGTCAATTGTTGAAATGATAGTATCAGATATATATTGTGTTAAATATATACTAAGGTAATTATCCATTTCTTTTTTTTTTTAGTTTATTTATTTATTTTTGAGAGAGAGAAAGCGCGAGTTGGGGGGGGGGCAGAGGGAGAGGGAGAGAATCCCAAGCAGGCCGTGCACTGTTAGCACGGAGCCCGATGCAGGGCTCTTATCCACGAACTGTGAGATCATGATGACCTGAGCCGAAGTCGATCGCTTCATCGACGGAGCCACCCAGGTGCCCCCCATTTCTACCTTTTTATTTTTTATTTTTATTTTTTATTTTTTTTTTTCAACGTTTTTTATTTATTTTTGGGACAGAGAGAGACAGAGCATGAACGGGGGAGGGGCAGAGAGAGAGGGAGACACAGAATCGGAAACAGGCTCCAGGCTCCGAGCCATCAGCCCAGAGCCTGACGCGGGGCTCGAACTCACAGACCGCGAGATCGTGACCTGGCTGAAGTCGGACGCTTAACCGACTGCGCCACCCAGGCGCCCCCATTTCTACCTTTTTAATGTGGCTCCTAGAAAGTTTAAAACTACATGTGTGGGTTGGGGCGCCTGGGTGGCTCTGTCGGTTGAGCGTCTGACTTGGGCTCAGGTCATGATCTCGTGGCTCATGAGTTTGAGCATGAGTTTGAGTTGCTGATAGCTCAGAGCCTGGAGCCTGCTTCGGATTCTGTGTCTCCCTCTCTCTCCGCCCCTCCCTTGCTCGTGCTCTGTTTCTCTCTCTCTCTCTTAAAAATGAATAAACATTAGAAAATAATTTGAAACTACATATGCGGGTCAAATTGTATTTCTGTCGGCCAGCACTATCCGATGGTAAATGATCGATAAACATTTTTAGTAGAGAGCCGTGGCTCTGAACCCCGGGGGTGGTTTTGCCTTCCAGGAGACCTTTGATAGTGTCTAGAGACCTTTTTGGTTGTCACTGCTTGGGAAGGAGGGTGTTACTGGCGTTTTGTGACTAGAGACCAGGGACTCTGCTGACCATCCTGAAGCACCGGACAGCCTACCCCGCCCCCTGTGAGACACAAAGAATTATCCACCTTCAAGTGCCGGCCGTGTTGCGGTATAGAGGCATAGAGGAAGCGCTTGATAAACATGAGCTGTTGGGTAGCCCTAGCTCACGTGTTTTCATCTCGAAGGCCCTGACAAGTCCTGCAGGAAAGAAACTTGTTTAATTTTGCCAGTGGGAGCAGGAAATGAGCAGGGGCTGGGGAGACGGGGAACAGGGTGTGGGTTGGGGAGATGCCAGGAGAATGAAAGCAGAGGACCTTAGGTGTTGGAGGGGAAGGAGGGGGGAGGAGGGATGTTGATTTCTTACCTCCATTTCTCTCCGAGAGAGAAGGAGAAGGTTTGGAGCAAGGTACCGAGCATCATGGGAGACGCCCAGAGGGCAGTGGGACACACGGCCTGGGCTGCAGCAGGTGGCGGTGGGTGCTCAGATGGCCACGGAAGCTATCACTGGGCGGGCGGCCTGGCAGGCAGGGGTGGGGGGGTGCACGTATCCACTTACAGGGCTGTTCCGACCGAGCTGTCAGGAACCTGGCATTGAAGGGGCACGAGGGGAAGAGGCCTGGCTTGAGTGGTGGGACAGAGAAAAAGATGGAAAGCGGGGAGATGCCGGGGGAGGAAGGTTTCCGGAACAAGGAGGTGCTGGGCAGAGCGCCCAGGCAAGATACAGCCCACAGCCGTGCGTTGGAGGGCCGCTGCTGGCCTTGGGGAGGCTGGGAGCTGGGAGGGCAGGTTGGGGCGGGGGTCGGGTGGAAGGAGAAGTCTGTTCAGAGAGTGCACACAGCTATCCACAGGGGTGGAGCATTACGTGGGAAGGTCAAGTGTGACTTCAGGGGGCGGGGTGGAGTGAAGGCAAGGAAGCCTGGGTCCTTATAGGTGAGGGCAGGGGGTCTCCGGGGAGCCTGGCTGTGAAGACAGGCGCGTGAGAAAGGCCTGGTGTGTTGTGTGCCGATGTTTTTAAGCGGTAGAAATCTGCCCCCTCCCGTTATTTCAGACACATAGAACCCCAATAGACAAAACAGCTGTTCTGGTTGGAATAAGAGTTAGGGCCTCCCTGAAAGACCCCCACGAGGGCAGGTCCCCTAGGCTGGCCTCAGTCACCTCCTCCTGGACCCTCCCAGAGAATCGTCCTGGTGACTTATTCTGGTCTTTCTGTTCCCCACCCATGGATCCTGCTTGGGGTTCCGTGCTCCCCCCACCCCCCCACATGGGGCTTCCTCAAGCCTCTCCCTGCCCTGCCCGTCTCATTCAACGTCTTCAGGGGGTTTGTGGCCGCCTCTGCAAGGTGATCTCACCTCTCTCCAGAGCCCCGGCCCCTCATGCTCCGCTTTTGCTGCCTCACCGCCTGTACCCCCACCTTCCCACTCACACCTGATGGGGCCCTGGACGCTTCCTTGTCCCTCCCCTGCCTCCTCCCTTCAGTCGCCAGGTTCCAACTGTTCACCCCCCTCAGAAGGTCTGCAGTCTGGCCAGCTTTCCGGTACTCTGGCCCGCCTGCCAGACCCCCAACTCCACAGTTCATCCCACCCCCGCTTCCAAGCTGACAGAGGGTGCGGGGGGGCTGCTAAAGGCCTGAGTTTGAATCCCAGTGCCGGCACTGGCCAGCTGTGTGGCCTTAGGCAGGTTGCTTTCGTTCTCTGTGCCTCAGTTTCTGGAGTTACCACTTGTGCCCTGGCTGCTGCTTCCTAGGCCTGCAGGGCACCCGGGGAGTTAGGTGGATTAAGGGATCTTGTGGTCGTTGTTGTTCTCCTCGGAGGGCCTGCAAGACCACCGCCCTCCCAACAAGCCCCTGCGCGGGTGGCCTCTCCCCTTCCAGAACTGCCCTTCCCCCACCCCCCAGGCACTGCCTGTCCCACCTCCTGGCCTTTGCCCCTCTGCCTGGAGCCCCTTCCTGTGGCGAACTCCCGCACACCCGCGCCCGGGTCCCCTAGCCTCCCCGTCCCGTGCCGTCCTCTGACGCATGCCTGGGCCCTGACCCGCCGTCACCCCCCTCGCCCCGCAGAGCATGTGCCCTCGGAGCTGTGGGAGCCCTTCTACACTGACCAGTACGCACAGGAGCACGTGAAGCCCCCGGTGACACGGCTGCTGCTCTCGGCCGAGCTCTACTGCCGGGCCTGGCGCCAGGTGCTGCCGCAGCTCGAGACCCCCCCCAGTCCCTCCGCGCTGCTGGCCCTGCTGGCGCGGAGGGGCACGGTGCCCGCGCTGCCCGAGCGTCCCGTGCAGGAGGCCGACTTGAGGCACCAGCCTATCCTCATGGTAGGCCCCGCCCCGGTCCGTCAGGCCCCGCCCACCAGACGCGGCTCCTCCCCCAGGCTCCTCCCACCAGGCCTGGCTCCTCCCCAGAGACGCCACCCTGGTCCTTGAGGACGGGCTTGAGGACAGGGCCCACCAGGAGTGGTTCTTCCCGGACCCCTGTCCTGGCTCCTTCCCCGAAGCCCCACCCACTAACCCCGGCTCATCCCCAAA
This sequence comes from Panthera uncia, assembly GCF_023721935.1. Classification (NCBI taxonomy): domain Eukaryota; kingdom Metazoa; phylum Chordata; class Mammalia; order Carnivora; family Felidae; genus Panthera; species Panthera uncia. The sequence continues at coordinate 5,653,469 of NC_064816.1, read as the reverse complement.
GCCCCTCCTACTTCAGGCCCCTCCCCACACACCTTGAGGTTCTTCCTCTGGTTCTCCCTCAGAGGCGGCCAGGGGAACCCCCATCCCTCGCTGTGGTCTCACCCTTGAGCCCTTCCCTGCACAGGGAGCCCACCTAGCTGTCATTGACGCCCTCATGGTTGCCTTCGCCTTCGAGTGGACAAAGACACTGCCCGGTCCCTTGGCCCTGGCCAGCTTGGAGCACAAGCTCCTTTTCTGGGTGGACACGGTAGGTGGGGTCAGGCAGGCATGGGCTGGGGGCCGGCATTGCCCAGGGAGCACAGTGCTGACCTCTCCCTGCTCCCCAGACCATCCGGCGGTTGCAGGAGAAGACTGAGCAGGAAGCTGCCCAGAGAGCCTCTCCCGCGGCCCCTGCAGATGGGGTGGCCCCCGCACAGCCCTCGGTGAGACTAGGGCGACGGACGAATGGACGGACACGAGGACGGTCGGAGGGAGGGCTGGGTGGGAGGGGAAGGGCTGCACTGGGGGGGCTGGAGGTGACTCTCTCTCTCTTTCTGCCGTCTCCCCTGTGCCTCTCCCGCTGCTCTCCCCTCTGCCTCTCTGGCATCAGTGCCCCACACGCTGGTACTGGAAGCTGGTTCCTGTAAGTGGGGCTGTTCCTCCGCCCCGTCTGCCTGCCTCGCTTGTCGCTTGGTCTGTCTTGTCTGTTCTGCCTGCCTGTCCGCTCCCTCTCCTACCTCCTCCCAGCTGTGAGCAGAGGATATGGGACCCCGGCCCTGGGGGACAGAGGGAACCTCTCCGTAGACCAAGAGAAGAGAAGCGTGTTAACTGAGAAGGCAGATCACTCCCCAGTTACCTGACCGGGGAGGCGGGGGTGGGGGGGTGGGGGGGAGGGAATGAGCCTCTCCTCCCAGTAATCAAGAGGGCAGAGCTTCTGGGCTCGTTCATCTTTGCTGAGGCGGGAGACTTCCGGCACCCCTGAAGGGGGTCCCTAGCCCATCAGGCACGTGGATCCTGACCCCTTAGCCAAGAGGAAGGCCCCCAGACCCAGAAGAAGGTAGAAGAACCTTCCTAAGACTCCAGTTTCCCTGCGGACAAGCCCAGCTTGGGTGGGAGGGGGCGTCCATCCCTGAAACACAAGGGGCGAGTGGCCACTGCCAGTGGGGGCTTCGGGTGGACGGAGTCCCGCCTCTGCTCACTCTGGAGCCTCCCTCCTTCCACTCTGTGGCCTGGGTTGGGGGCTCCTCTCCTTCTGCCTCCCCGCTTCCTCCGCAACCCCTCCCCGAGCTGGGGCCTGGGTCTTTTGTGGGGGGGGGTGATGATTCCCTGCATGGGAGGCTGGCTGTGTGGGGTCCCTCCAGGCTGGGAGGAGCTGGGGTCCCCAAAGCCGGCCAGAGCGCAGTCAGGGAGCTGGACGGCCAGGGCTCGTGACAGGAGTCAGGGCTCTCTCTCCCCTCCCCTGGAGGTGTGCTTGGGGGCCCAGCAAGTCAGCGCCCCTCCCGCCCCGCTGACGGCTGCTCCTCTCCCCCCAGCACGCAATTGCCTTCTGTTTGAAGGAGTCGGGGAGCAAACCCCCCATGGTAATGTATCCCCCGCCCCGGGGTCCCAGGAGTCCTGCCCCAGCCCTCGCTGCTGGCCTGGCTGCTCGCAGACACTTCCTTTGCCTCTTGCTGCTGCCCTTCCCCTGCTCCAGGCTGGCCCCACTCTGGCTCTGGGACCCCCAGCTTCACGCCCCCTCACGGCGGAAACCCCAGGCCTCCCCACCCAGCCTGCATGACCGCTGCCCCGGGGGCCGGCCTGACCTCTGACCTAACCCGGCTCCCACCCACAGATCCGATACCGCAAGGACCGAGCTGTGGCCCGACGCGCCCCCTGCTTTCCAACCGTGACCACCCTCCAGGATCTGGCGAGTGGGGCCGCGCTGGCCGCCACCATCCACTGCTATTGTCCCCAGCTCTTGCGACTCGAGGGTGAGTGAGTGGGCCTGGGCCGCACCTGTCCGTGGGAGCTCGACACCCAGGCATCTGCCCCAGAGTGCCGCGGTGATTAGGAGTGCAGCTTTCAGAACTGGCGGACCTGCGTTTGAACATTTCTTCCCCTCGTTAGCTGTGTGACCTTGCGCAAGTGTCTAAACTTCTCTGTGCTTCATAGAATTCACGCCTGCAGCAGATATTTATAGAATGCAAGCTGTGTGCCAGATCCCGTTTTAGGTGCCGGAGACCCAGGGTGCACAATACGGACATGCTCCTGACCTCAGGCAGCTCACATCCTGGTTGGGAGAGAAAGACAATAACTTCATCCAGAAAAACATTCTGGACGTTAGGTGCTCTGAGGGAGGGCGAGGTAGTTAGGAGAAGCTTTCTGACTTGAGTTCCTGGGGGACGAGTTCTCCCGGCAGCTGGGAATAGTTGCAGAGGCCGGAGGAACAGCCCGTTGTAGTATCCGCTTTGTAAAGGGCACCTGGCCTGAGGCCTGGCCCGTAGGAGAGCCTCTGTGCGTGTCGCCTGCTGGGCCCTCGCTTCCCCAGGGCCCCGTCCTCCTCCGCATAGAGCTGGGGACCCAGGTATCCTGTCCCCACAGAGGTGTGCCTCAAGGACCCCATGTCTGTGGCGGACAGCCTCTACAACCTCCAGCTGGTGCAGGATTTCTGTGCCTCCCGCCTTCCTCGTGGCTGCCCACTGTCCCTCGAGGACCTGCTGTATGTCCCACCGCCCCTCAAGGTAAGGCCGTCTCGAGACCTCGTGGGCCGAGGCTGGCGTCCGGGGCCGTGGGTCCCAGTGGCTGACCCCGCCTTCTGCCTCCAGATCAACCTGGTGGTGCTGCTCGCCGAGATGTTCATGTGCTTTGAGGTGCTGAAACCTGATTTCGTGCAGGCTAAGGACCTTCCTGATGGTCATGGTGAGGCCTGGCCCGGGGTGTGGGGCGGGGTAGGGAGGCCAGGCCTGCCTGACCCTCCTCTCTCTGCTGCAGCGGCCTCCCCCCGGGCCACGGAGGCCTCTTCCGCCCAGAACAGCAGTGGCTGCAGGTACGGTTTCCCCATTGGGTGAGTCTCCGTGGCCGTGGCCCTGTGACAGGGCTAGGGGATGCTCTCTGTTCTCGGCTCCTGGGAGAGGTGAGCAGGGGCGGGGCAGGGAGGGGCCCTTGGCTGACGTGCATCTCTTGGCAGTTCTCCTGTCTTCAATTTCCGCCACCCACTCCTGTCACCCGGCGGCTCCCAGTCCCCACTCCGTGGATCCACAGGTGAGGGCAGGGGTACAGCTTGTCACTGGAGACCCCTACGCAGCCACTACCCCGGCTGACTTTGTCTCTCCTCCTGATCTTTCCACTGGGTCCCTCAGGCGCCTGAATGACCCAGTGGTGACACTCACCCCCACAGTGGCCCCCAGCTATCTGTCCACATAATGCCCATCAGTGACACCCCCCGGCAGACCCCACCCAGGGTGCCCAGCGCCGTAGTGGCCACTGAATGACCACTTACTACCCCTCCCCAGGCTCACTGAAGTCCTCCCCGTCCATGTCCCACATGGAGGCCCTCGGCAAGGCCTGGAACCGTCAGCTCAGGTGAGTGCGTCTCAGGGGCCTGGCCGGTGGAGCAGGCTGGGCAGGGGTGGGGCCGGGGCTTGTCCCAGGGGCTGACCCCTCCCTCCTGCCGCCCAGCCGTCCCCTCTCCCAGGCAGTGTCGTTCAGCACCCCCTTTGGCCTGGACAGCGACGTGGATGTCGTCATGGGAGACCCCGTCCTACTCCGCTCGGTCAGCTCAGACAGCCTGGGCCCCCCGCGCCCTGTGCCAGCCCGGACCCCCGTGCAGCCAGCCCCGGAGCCTGGCGACCTGCCTACCATCGAGGAGGCCCTGCAGATCATCCACAGTGCCGAGCCCCGGCTGCTCCCAGATGGGGCTGCCGACGGCAGCTTCTACCTCCACTCCCCCGAGGGGCCCTCCAAACTGCCGCTGGCTTCCTCCTACCCACTCGAGGGGGCCTCCAAAGCACCCGCCTACGTGCCCCACCCCGAGGCCCCCTTGAAACCGTCTCCCTGCACGGTGGCGGAGATGTCGAAACCGTCGGCCCTATCCGAGGGCTCCCCGAAGGCGGCGGCTTCGTCCCCAGCGGCCAACAACTCCGAAGTGAAGATGACCAGCTTTGCTGAACGCAAGAAGCAGCTGGTGAGGGCTGAGGCCGAGGCAGGGTCCCCGACGGCCACCCCCGCGGCACCAGAGGCCCTGAGCTCCGAGATGAGCGAGCTGGGAGCCCGGCTGGAGGAGAAACGGCGAGCCATAGAGGCTCAGAAGCGACGGATCGAGGCCATCTTTGCCAAGCACCGCCAGCGACTGGGCAAGAGCGCTTTCCTGCAGGTGCAGCCTCGGGAGGCCGGAGGGGAGGCGGAGGCAGAGGCGGAGCCAGGCCCAGTCCCCGGTGGGGAGCGGCCGGCGGGTGAGGGCCAGGGCGAGCCATCCCCGCGGCCCAAGGCAGTGACCTTCTCACCCGAACTGGGCCCAGTGCCCCCCGAGGGGCTGGGGGACTATAACCGGGCGGTCAGCAAGTTAAGCGCCGCGCTGAGCTCACTGCAGCGGGACATGCAGAGGCTCACGGACCAGCAGCAGCGGCTCCTGGCTCCGCCCGAGGCCCCCGGGCCTGCCCCGCCGCCCGCCGCGTGGGTCATCCCTGGTCCCACGGTGGGTCCCAAAGCCGCATCTCCCAGCCCTGCTCGGCGCGCCCCGGCTGCCCGGCGCAGCCCCGGGCCCGGCCCCAGCCCGACACCCCGAAGCCCGAAACACGCACGGCCGGCGGAGCTGCGGCTGGCTCCCCTGACAAGAGTGCTCACGCCTCCCCATGATGTAGACAGCCTCCCCCACCTGCGCAAGTTCTCGCCAAGCCAGGTGCCCGTGCAGACCCGTTCCTCTATCCTCCTGGCGGAGGGGTCGCCTCCAGAGGAGCCCGCGGCCCGGCCTGGCCTCATCGAGATCCCACTGGGCAGCCTGGAAGAGCCCACGGCCGAGGACGAGGGAGATGGGAGCCCCCCTGGTGCTGAGGATTCCTTAGAGGAGGAGGCGTCTTCGGAGGGAGAGCCCCGGGCCGGGCTGGGATTCTTCTACAAGGTGAGCCCCGAAGGGGGGGGGGGGGGGGGGGGGGGGGGGGGGCCACAGGGGTGGAGGCGGAGAGCCAGGTGGGAGTGGGCAAGGACAAGGTGGGCGTGGCCAGATGGATAGATGGGTGGGTGGGTGGATAGACAGATGGACTGGGTGGGTGTGGGTGGACAGACGGGTGGGTGACAGGCGGACAGGGGCGGGCGGATAAGCAGGGCTGGGGTCTTCCATTTCCTTCTGTCTCCTGCTCTCCTTCACGCTCTGCCCACCTCGGCCCTGCCGGTTCCCCTCCCCGCTCTCCCATGTCTGGTCCCTGTTCCCCATCCTCACGGCACCCCCAGCCTGGCCCGGTGCTCTCACCTGGACACCTGCACCCGCATCTTGAACGGCCTCTGCTCTCCACCCCACCCCTCCATCCTTGGCCATCTTCAACTGAGCAGCCAGAGAGATTTTTTTTTTTTACTATGAACTGGACCTTGTCAATCCCGTTTAAACCCTTCGGTAGCTCCCCTTGCTCTTAGAATAAAAGTCCTTCCGTGGCCTTAGGCTCTGCCCACCTCTGACCCTCCCAGGCCCCCCCCACACACACACACACATCCCAGCCACACTGGCCTCCCCATTCCAGGCCTGCTAGGCTTGTTCTAGCCTCAGGGCTTTGGCATTTGCTGTTCCCTCTTGCCTGGGATACTCTCTTTACCTCTCGCCTTCTTGTCATTCTCTCTCCCTGGTCACCTTCTCCAAGAAGCCTTGCTTAGTGTCCCCAGGCTGGGATGGATCCCTCCCTGCCCTGTAGACTGGTAGCTGTTTTAATATTTTTTAAGTTTTTCTTTATTTTGAGAGAGAGAAGGGAGAGTGAGGGAGGGGCAGAGAGAGCGAGAGAGAGAGAGAATGAATCCCAAGCAGGCTTCCCACTGTCAGTACAAAGCCTGATGCGGGGCTCAAACTCATGAACTGTGAGATCATGACCTGAGCCAGAACCAAGAATCAAATGCTTAACCCACTGAGCCTCCCAGGTGCCCCAGACTGGTAGCTGCTTCTGATGTATCAGGTCGTCTCCCGCCCTGGGTTAAGTGCTCTGTGCGAACAGCACCCGGGTCCACTCTGGTCCCTGTGCCGCACGTAGAACTCTGCACGAAGCAGGAGCCAAGGGGATGCCCTCAGCCCAATTACAAAATCGGAAGGGTGGGTGAGTGGTTGCCAGGCTGGGTTGATGGACGTACCAGGGGAGGGACGGCCAGCCGGACTCCGAGCCTGCCCCCAGGATGAAGACAAGCCCGAGGACGAGATGGCCCAAAAGCGGGCCAGCCTGCTGGAACGGCAGCAGCGGCGGGCGGAGGAGGCTCGGCGGCGGAAGCAGTGGCAGGAGGCCGAGAAGGAGCAGCGGAGGGAAGAGGCTGCCCGGTGAGTGGAGTGCTGCCCGGGCCCCCGGCCCCCCGCGAACCCGTGGCCTGTCTGACCGCTTGATAACTCTCGGTCTGCAGGCTGGCCCAGGAGGAGGCGGCCCCGGGCCCTCCAGCCCCCCCAGCTCCTGCAGCGACCCCAGCCCCTGCCGCCAGGGCCCCCGTCGAGGAGGAGGTGGGCCCCAGGAGGGGGGAGTTCACCCGGCTCGAGTATGAACGCCGGGCCCAGCTGAAGCTGATGGACGACCTTGACAAAGTGCTACGGCCACGGGCTGCGGGGACCGGGGGGCCGGGCCGGGGTGGGCGGAGGGGCCCCCGGCCGCGCTCCGGTTGCTGTGACGACTCGGCCCTGGCACGAAGCCCTGCCCGTGGCCTGCTGGGTAAGGAGCCCGTAGGGAGGGGTGGGACGCAGTGATGGTGCCCGCTCAGTGCCCTTTTCCAGGGCTGTGGAGACCGCCCCCACCCCCGAGTATGTGGCAGAGGGGAGGACTGTGCGTGGGGTGACGGGGGCCTTGCCCATGCCCTTTAGACTTCCAGAGGGGTGTGGGGGCTACAGTGGGGGTAAGGCGTGTTGGGCAGAGCTGGCCCAGAGTTGTCTCCGGGGCTTCGTGGATGAGGCCCCCTCGGGTACGTTCAGGGGCAACAGCTTTCTAGTGGGGGTTTCCCCACAGCCCACTGGGCACAGCTCCTGCCCCCGTGGGTAGGGGGAGGTCTCAGTTGGAAGGCACAGGGTGAGGGTCTTGGGAAAGGCTGACCCCACGTGCCCTCCACAGCCTACCAGGTAAGGTCCTCCCCCCAGGCATTTGGGGACACCAGGGGCTTTGGGTGGGGATGACTCCGTGCCATCTTCTCCCAGGCTCCCGGCTCAGCAAAGTATACTCTCAGTCCACCCTGTCACTGTCAACCGTGGCCAACGAGGCCCCCAATAATCTTGGCGTGAAGAGGCCGACGTCTCGGTGAGTTTGGCCGGGGCGGGCAGGTGCCCGCGTCTCAGGTGCCCCAAGTCTGTGTGTTCTCTTCCGCCGAAGGGATTAGAGGACACGTTCGAGGCCGAGTGGGGCTCTGTCCTCTGCACTTGAGCAGGGCTCTGGCAGGTGCACCTGCCTCCCGTTGTGCGGTGTTCTGGGCTTGGCCCTTCCCTGGTCCCTCTGTGCGTGGGAAGGCTTCACCCACCACCGAGTGCATCCCCATCCCTTCCTGTCCCCCCACAGGGCTCCATCCCCATCCGGCCTCATGTCCCCGAGCCGCCTGCCTGGTAGCCGGGAACGCGACTGGGAGAACGGGAGCAACGCCTCGTCCCCGGCGTCGGTGCCCGAGTACACAGGTAGGTGGGGCCGGAGATCGCGAGCGCCCGGCCAGGCCCTGCCTGCCCCCCATCACCCCCGCTGACCACCCTGCCCGCCTCCCACCCCAGGTCCGCGGCTGTACAAGGAGCCCAGCGCCAAGTCCAACAAGTTCATCATCCACAATGCCCTGTCGCACTGCTGCCTCGCGGGCAGGGTAAACGACCCGAATAAGAACCGATTGCGGGGGGTAGCCCCTGCCCGGGGGCGGGCAGTGGGGCGGGGGGGGGTGGGCCCCGCCCCCCCCCCCCCCCCCCCCACCCCCGGTGAACCGCTTCCACCACCCGACCAGGAAATTGAGAAGAGCAAGGCCAATCACTTCCTGATCCTCTTCCGCGACTCGAGCTGCCAGTTCCGGGCCCTCTACACGTTGTCCGGGGAGACAGAGGAGCTGACGCGGCTGGCCGGCTACGGCCCCCGCACAGTCACGCCCGCCATGGTCGAGGGCATCTACAAGTACAACTCGGACCGCAAGCGCTTTACCCAGATCCCTGCCAAGACCATGTCCATGAGTGTAGACGCCTTCACCATCCAGGGCCACCTCTGGCAGAGCAAGAAGCCCACCACCCCCAAGAAGGGCAGCAGCACCCCCAAGTAGCCTCGCCCCGCTGGTTCCCAGGGCAGAGGACAGCCTGGAGGACAATCAGTTGGCATTCCTGGGTCTCGTCTGTCCCCAACCTTGTCTGGGTAGGGCTGGAGTCCCTACCCCCTAACTTCTGTCCTGTCCTGCTGTGGGGGCTGAGCTGGGAGGTTCAGGGACTCAGGGCTCAGCTCAGTCCCCTGTCTGTCCTTCCCACCTTCTTGAATAAAATAATTTAGAAAGAGCTCGAGTGCTGGCATCTCCCTGAGGCTGGCTGGGGCGTCCAGTGACCTCTCTGAGGGGGTTTTCCAGCCTCGCCTGCCATGTCTTGCCGCCTCAAGAGCCCTGATGCGGCTCATGCCAAGGCCCCTCGTGCCTGCTCCTTGGCTGCCTCTTGACCAGCCTCTCCCCGTGGCTTCCCCACCCACCGCTCACTGCACTTCCCTCCTCCGTGCGGATGTTACTGGCCTCTTCTGGCACTTGGTCTGTGGCCAGCTGCTAAGCTTGACCTTCTCTCCTCCAGCCGCCTGCCCCCATTTCGGCCTCTGGAAAGGATTCCCATGTTTCTCTCCTACGAGCCCCACACCCAAGGGTCCAGGTGTGCCCTTGGCATCGCTGGGGATGGCTCGGATGTAGGCCCTAGGCCATAAGCTCGAGCCCGCCTGAGCTGCTCGTCTGTGTGGCCCAGACACAGGACCGGCTTCCCCAACCCCACCCGACACTGCACAGTTCACCTAATGGCCGCTTCTGTCTCGCTAGCCTCTCTCCATCCCCATAACTGGCCCCCAGTCCAGGCCACCAACCCGGGCCCCCCCCCCCCCCCCCACCGGTCACCTCCCGCCACCAACCAATCCCCCACAGCCCACATGGCCTGTTCAGAGCACAAATCTGATTATGTCTCTTGATGCCTAAAATCCCTTAATAGTCCAGAGCCCACTAATGGCTTCCCAGAGCTTAGGCCTAAGGACCACGCCCTGGCCCTGGCCCAGGGCTGAGGTCTGGCTCCTGGCTGCTATCCAGGGTGAGAAGTACCTTGACAGGCTCTCAGACCAGTCTTCTGAGAGGAGGTCAGTGCCCTGGCCCAGAATGAAACAATCTGGAGAGGGAAGGCTGTGTATCTCTACCCGCTAATGTGGGAATGGGCCGGGAAGGCCCTCAAGGAGGCCTCAGGCGGCAGAGACGGGCCTCTGAGAACTGGCTCTGCAGCGGGAGGGTGGGGCATGTGCCCTGGCTGGAAGCCCAGCTCCCCCACCTCCCGCACCAGCCAAGGGGGGGGGGGGGGGGGGGGGGGTGCCAGGCCCAAGGCCAGGGCACTACCCAGCCGGCAGTCCCCATAGGCACCTGGGCAGCGGGAAGGGTGGGCAGGAAAGAGGCTCAGACCGCGTGTACAAACATAGATTCTATTGGGGGAGGAGGGGTGCGGGAGGGGGGAGGAGGGGTGCAGGGCTGGGGTCAGTCCTCCTTCAGGCTCCCGAACACGGCAGCCGGCACCCTCTGCTGCTCCAACCGCACCTCTGGGAAAGGAAGGAGGCCACAGTCATTCCAGGAGGGGGGGGCCCCACCCACGCCTCCGTGAAAACACCCTGCCCACCTGGCTGGCCCCCTACCGTTGGGTTCCAGATCCATCTCGTCCTCGTCCTCGTCCCCCCCTAGCTCGATCTCCTCCGGGTTGGCTTGCTGGGCCAGCTCGGCCAGCTCCTCCCGGGATGCGTCACTCCTGGGGGGGGGCAGGGGTGAAGGAGGGGGCAGGCAGGGATGAGGGAGGGAGGGAGGGAGGGAGGGGGCAGGCAGGGGGGAGGGAGGCAGGGAGGGGGGAGGGAGGGAGGGGGCAGGCAGGGGGGAGGGAGGGAGGGACAGGGCAGGCGGGTGAGGGAGGGAAGGAGGGACAGGGCAGGCGGGTGAGGGAGGGAAGGAGGGACAGGGCAGGCGGGTGAGGGAGGGAAGGAGGGAGGGAAGGACAGAGGGAAGGAGGGACGGGGCAGGCAGGGGTGAGGGAGGGAGGGAGGGAGCAGGCAGGGGGGAGGGAGGGGGATGCGTGCCGCTCGGCCTCCCCGCCACCCCTGCCCCCGCACCTCACAAACAGGATCTTGCTCTGGGCCCGCGGGGGCTGGTCCCGCTCCGCCTCGGCCGCCAGCTGCTCTGCCCGCTGCTCTAGCAGCTTCATGTCGTCCATGCCGCTCTGCCCGGGGGCGAGGTCGGACACTGGTGGGGGAGCGTGGGGGTCACACACCAGTCAGCCCAGGCCACACCTGCGCCGGCCCCCGCCACAGCCCACAGGCTGCTCTGCTCCTTACCAGGCACCCCACCCCCGTCCGTCCGAGGACCCAGCCCTCGAGGAGTTCCCAGGCTCGGCAGGGGGTGGGGAGGTGGACGCTCAACGCTCTCAGACCAGGAGGTCAAGGGCGGGCAGAGAGCAGGGGCCGGGCCCTTACGGCGGGTGCCCACAGCTGCTCACCGGTGCCCGTGGCGCTGCCCGACACCTTGAGCATCTGCGAGGCCATGAAGTTGACCTGAGTGTTGTACGTGGCCTGCACGCTGCGGCGGATCCGCAGCATCTCCCGGATGGTGTCCTCGTTGCCGTGCCGGACCTCGAAGTCCTTCCACGTCTGCCAGAAAGCCCCGGTGGTCTGCGCGGGGTGGGGCGCACGGGCGTGAGCGGCTGGCTCGGCTGCAGCCTCCGTCACTGCCCGTCTGCCCGCCCGGGCCCACGCCCTACCCGGGGGTCACAGATCTGGGAGCAGAAGCTGTAGATGGCCCGTGCCCGGTCGATCTCGCCGAGCTTGCACTCCATGTCCGCGAACCGCAGGCACATCTCCCGGGCGTGTTCGTCCGACAGCACCTGGGTGGCGGTGGCAAGGAGGGGGCAGGGCATGAGCGGGCTCCCCGTACCCCGGGCCCTCCGGAAGGCTCCCGGAGGTCCCATGCGTGGGGGCACGCTCAGAGCCTCTGGCCACCCCCGTTCCCCGCCCCGCCCCACAGGGCACCTCGATGGCCTTTTGGTAGATGCCGCGGGTGTGGGTGACCCCGTAGATCTCGGCCGCACGCTTGATGTAGATATTGAACATGTCGTACTGCTGGGCGGGCTCCACGGCCCGGGTGGCGCGCTCGTACACTGCCATGGCGTGCCGGGCCAGGCCCCACTCTTCCTCCAGCTGGGCGTACAGCAGGTACAGTGCTGAGAGACGAGGCGGGGGGGGGGGGGGGGGGGGGGCCGGGGGCGGGGGCCCGGCCCCAGACAACCCCCCCCCCCCCGCCCGGCCCGGCCGCCTCACTCTTCGCATATTTGGGAGGGCAGCCGTCCAGCGCCTGTTCGAAGAGGTCCCGCGCCCGCTCCAGCTTGCGGCCCCCGTAGCGGGCAATGAATTTGGTCAGGTAGGTGCTCCAGATGTCAGACACGTTGGGCCACTTGAACAGCGAGATGCCACGCTCGTACGCCTGCCCCGAGAGAGGGTGTCGTGTGTGGGAACCCAGGGCAGGAACACGTGGCGTCCAGCCTGCCAGGAGAGTCCCCACGTCTCCCTCGGGCTGGTCATGGCGGCCCCTTCCCCGTCCACCCTGCCCCACGATCACGGTGCGGTCAAGGGGGCCTGTACGCCACCCTCAACGGACCAGGACTAGGACCTACCAAGTCACCGGTAGGTAACCTTATGGGTGGGGGAGTCGGGGGGGGGGGTCCTCAGTTCTGCGGACACTGGAGCCCATGGCCCTGGGAAGAGGTTCCCATGCCCAGGCCAGGGGCAGGGCCGGTGTCACTCAGGCGGGAGGTGGCACACGTGTATGTCATCTGGATACGTGCGGTCTCCGCCTAGAACCGAAACCTCTCAACAGAGAGGCAGGGCCTCCCAACACGTGCACGTGCAGGACCTCACGTACCTACAAGCTGTCACACGAGCAGAGCAGGGACAGCCTGCACACACCCGCAGCCCAGAAACAAGACTCGGTGCCTGTTAAGAGGTGAACTGTGTCCCCCAAATTCCCGTTGAAGCCACAACCCCAGGACCTCAGAATGTAACTGGATTTAGAAACGAGGCCTTTAAAGAGGAAATGAAGGGGAGTCGTTACAGTGGGCCCTAATCCGAGATGACCGGAGTCCCTGTGGGATTAAGACACATACACACACTGGTGGGAAGACAGCCGCCCACTAGCCAAGGACAGAGGCCTTGGGAGAGACCAGCCCTGCCAGCACCACAGTCTGAGATTTCCAGCCCCCAGGACGAGGACGGTACGTCTCTGCTGTCTGAGTTCCCTGCTCTGCAACACCTTGTTAGGGCCACCGGAGCACACGGACACAGCGGCCGGGGCCCCGGGACAGGAGACCCCGCTGTCCGGGACCTCCAGATCAGCCCCCCTCACCTTGAAGCTCTCCTCAAAGTACTTGTGCTCCTCCAAGAACATGGCGTAGTTGATGACAATCTGGGGCGTGGCGATACGCAGATCCAGGATGCGGTCGTAGACGGCCTTGGTGGACTGCGGGGCAGCAGCAGGTCGGGGCACGTCCGGGGCAGAGACCGCGGCCCTGCCCCCGGCTCCACGCCGCCACGGGCCCTCGGCCCCCCCGACTCACCTGGAAGGTGCCCAGGCTCTCCTCCAGGTCGGCGAGCATCGACCACACCTTCAGGGACTTGTACACGCGGTTCTGCACGGGCTCCGAGCTGTCGAAGTACTCGGCCCGGCGGGCAGGCAGCGCGGTGGCCTTCTGGAGGGAGCAGGCAGCAGGGCGGGGGCTTGGGGACAGCCGGACACGGCCACACAGCACACCATGCCCCCGCCCTAACGTGGGCTCGCGTTTACCCGCAGCAGCCGCAAAGCCTGGTCGTAGTTCTCGTGCCGGAGCTCCAGCTCGCCACACTCACACCACACGCTGGCCAGGTCGTCCACCTGCTTGAAGCTCACCTTGGTGGCCTTCTCCAGGATGATGCGGGCCTGCAGGGGGGGGCAGAGGACAGGGGGGGCCCCCGCCCCTCTGCCCCCCCCCCCCCCCCGCGCCCCCGCGAGAGTGTCTGTGCCTCCTGGGTCCTCTGGCCAAGCACACGCCTCTACTCACACACGCGCAAACCCACACACGCAGGGCACTCACGTCGTCCAGCTGCCCGTTGTCCTCGTAAAACTTGGCAAACGCAACCCACAGTGTGTGGGGCTTGCCTGTAGCCTTGAAAGGGTCCACCGTCTGCACGGCCTCCGTGTACGTGTTGATGATCTGGGTGGGAAGGACGGAGTCAGGCCGGACGGTGGGGGCCCGGCAGGCAGGGGAAGGGGGGTGGGGCGGGGCCGTCACACACCTCCCGGGGGCGGCCCTGGTGCAGGGCCACGCGCTTGTGCCACTCGTGCACGTGGTGTGGGTTCTGGCGCAGCAAGACACTGTTGAGGAGCAGGGGCCGCCGGCCGATGAGCTGCTCGAAGCGGGCCAGGCGCAGCTCCAGGTCCACGTCATCTGCGCTCGAGATGGGGGCGGGGCCTCAGCACAGCGGCCCCGCCCCCACCTCTGCACCACCAGGGCCCGCCGCCGACGGTCCGGGGCCTGGCGGACTCACTCCACTGGCCACTCCGGCCAGAGATGCAGCGCTAGTCCCGGCTACTCACCAAAGTTCCACCCACACCCGCCTCCCTCTGTCGTGCAGACGCACCTCCCCCGTCACTGTCCCTTGGGGCTCTCAGAGCCCTGCCGGCCGGCCCAGCCCTCTCCCCTCACCGGCCCAGGCCTGCCTCACCTTCCTCCTCCCGCCCCAGTTCTGAGGCCGTCTCCATCTTGGCTGCGATCATGCTCTCCTCAAACTGCGCGTAGCTGTCGAACACCTGGGTGAAGTCGCGCACGGTCATCACAGTCCGGATGGCCTCCTCGTACACGTCTCGAGCCTGTGGGCACGGGCGGGGTAAAAGGAAAGTGCTGTCTGGGGGGACGCGAGGGCCTGCCCGCGTGGACGCAGGGGACCTGGCTGCACTGCCCGGAGCACCAACACCCAGCAGAGCCACAGCCTCCCCCTGCCTCCCAGAGTGCAGGCCCCCAGCTCCTCCCCAGTAAACGGTGACGGTCCCTGTGCAGAGTGACTATGAAGCTTGAGGGAGACACGTGTGAGGCGGCCGACGCCCAGTTAAGACTCGAGAGGTGACCGACCCCGACGCCCCCACCGGTCCCCACTGCGGGGACCCCGGACTTGGCCATGGAGGGCCCCACCCCACTTCTGAAGCTCATGTTCTCCCGGTCACTCCCGCCCCTAAGCTTGGGCCCCATCCCTCTACCCCTGTTCCTGGCCAGTCATGCTCCACTGTCCGCCCCCCCCGGCCGGTGGCTCCGCCCGCCTCCTGACCGGTCCCCTGCTGCCAGCCTCAGCCTGTGGTGGCCTGAAGGGCTTCTGTGAAGCGTGCAGCCGGTCCTGCCTCCGTCCTGCTCACGCCTGGCCGGCGGCGCCCCTCAGCAGGGCACGGCCAACCCCTCAGCCCGCAGGGCGCTCCCTCCCGTAGCCCATCAGCAGCCCCTTCTCTGCTCCGGCTCCACTCGCCTCCTCTTCCACGAGGTCCCGACGACCCCAGCCAGCAACTCTGGGGACCCGTCCGCCCCACGCAACCCCCTACTCCACTGCCTGACAAGCAAGCTAACGTGGACCCTGACGAGAACACGGACACCTCGGGAGCGACCGCTGTGTCAGGCCCCCGCGTGGCACCCGCCCCCTCTCCCCTCGTCGCCTCCCGTGCCTGCGCACCTTCTCGAAGTGGCCGCTGCGGATGTAGTAGTCAGCCAGCGAGCACCAGAGCTTGCCCAGCTGGTCGGTGAAGCGGGTGAGGCCCCCGCGGATGATGGCGTCCACATTGAGTGACTGCACCTTGTCTGGGTTCTGGGAGATGAGGTCACAGAGCTCGTGCCACAGCTGCGGACCCAGGAGGAGGAGTCTCAGCCCTGTGCCCCATGGGGCGGGGGGAGGGCAAGCCTTCCTGCCAACCCCACCCCCCCACAGGCCCACCTGGTAGTTGGACTTGCCAGCCTTGGACACAAAGCGCTCGTCGTTCACCACGGTGGCCAGGCGCTGCGCAGCTTCATCCAGCCGGTCACTGGACTTGAGGTACTCGATGTACTCCTCTGCACTCTCGGGGCTCAGCTGGGCAGCGGGCGGCCCCACCAGCAGTCAGCGGGGCCGCAGAGCCACCCCGCCGTCCCCCCCCGCTCCCACTCGGCAGCTCCGGGTCAGCCACGCACCGCTGCCCTGACCCGGCGCCAGCCCTGCCGACCCAGCCTTAGCCACACGTGTCCCACCCGGGCCCCACCAGTCCGGCCTCAGCCCCACGGGGGCAGCCTTGACCGGCGGTCCAGCTGAGGCCCCGCCAATCCGGTCTGGGCCCCTCTGGTGCAGCCCCAGCCCTGATCGGTCTGGCTTAGACAACAAAGGCACAGCCGGCACGGTCCGGGCCCGGCCTTTACCCCAAGTCCCCCAGCCAGACAGCGCCGTGCCGAGTTTCACAACGTACAACAGCTGTTAGAAGCGTGAGGGGGCGGCAACCCCCCCCATTCTGTTTCCGCCTGGAAACATTCCCACAGCCGTTCGTCTCCCGCTCCCTGCCCTCCCACGGTTGTGGTTTTACTGGTTTAAAAGATGTGACCAGGAGGGGCGCCTGAGTGGCTCAGTCGGTTGAGCGTCCGACTTTGGCTCAGAGTCTGTGAGTTCGAGCCCCACATCGGGCTCTGTGCTGACAGCTCAGAGCCTGGAGCCTGCTTCGGATTCTGTGGCTCCCCCTCTGCCCCTCCCCTGCTCACACTCTGTCTCTGTCTCAAAAATAAATAAAAAACCATTAAAAGAAATTTTGGGCGCCTGGGTGGCTCAGTCGGTTGAGCATCCAACTTCAGCCTAGGTCATGATCTTGCAATTTGTGAGTTTGAGCCCCACGTCGGAGCCTGGAGCCTGCTTCAGACTCTGTGTCTCCCTCTCTCTTTGCCCCTCCCCTGCTCATGCTGTGTCTCTGTCTCAAAAATAAATAAAAACATTTAAAAAAAATTAAAAATAATAAAGCAGCAGAAGGGGGGGATGCTTGGGTGGCTCAGTCAGTTGAGCATCCGACTTCCACTCAGGTCATGATCTCATGGTTCAGTTCGTGAGTTCGAGCCTCGCGTCGGGCTCTGGGCTCACAGCTCGGAGCCTGGAGCCCGCTTTGGGTCCCGTGTCCCCCTCTGTCTGCCCCTCTGCTGCTTGTGCTCTGTCTCTCGCATTGTCTCAGAAATAAACGTGAAAAAAACAATTTTTAAAGATGTGACCAGGAGACGTGGTCAGCTCGTGGGCACCTGTCTATCCAGTTAGATCAAAAGCTCTGTGCAGGCAGGGGCTGTCTTTGTCACACGCTGTCCCGGCACTTGTCTCAATACGAGACATGCAGCAGGTGCTGGCAAATTATTTGGAGGGAAAACAAATCGCCAACGAGAGCCTTTCCCCGCTTCCCGTCTGTCGGGTGACACGCCTCGAGGGGCTAGTGTCCCAGTAAGCCGGAGCTGGGAACCTCGTGAAGCGGCCGCTCGGTCCCGCCACCCCCACAGGCGTACCTTGAGGAAGCGCCGGTAGCCCCGCACGGCCGTCTCAGGTAGTGGGTGTGAGCGCAGGAAGCGCAGGTACAGGGGCCAGATGCGAGAGTGCTGCGTGATGGGCAGTGCCCGGAGAGCGCGGTCGAAAGTGCGGCGGGTGTGTGTGATTCGGCCCTGGTCCATCAGGAACTGGCAATAGTCTAGCCACAGCCGTGGCATCTGGAGGCGTGGGGGACGGGCAGGGTCTGAACCGCTGGCGCCACGGCTCGACCACAGAGACGGCACGTGTCCTATGGCCAAAAATGCAGCAAGACCCGGGACCCTGTCCTCTAGGGCTAATCTAGCTCAACCTCAGGCACACCGAGGCGACAGGACTCCAATCCCCCGGTCCCCGTCCACTTGCACCTCCCCCTCGGCCCTCGCCCGGCCTCTGCCCCCCCCCCCCACGCTCCCACCTTGTGCATGAACACAAAGGCCCTCTCGTGGCAGTTGTTGACATCTTCGTAGGCCGGGTCGGTCACGCAGCGATGCTTCACCTGTGCCCGGCGCGCCTTCAGGTATCGGTACCAGAGTTTGTAGCTGGGGAACGCGGGAGGGGCAGACAACGACCGGTCAGCCTCACACACCCCCGGAACCCTCTGCCCTGCGCCGGGAAGTGACTGCAGGGCAAAGGGGCCTGGGGAAGGACGGCAAGTCTCAGCACTGGGGGGCACGGGCCAGGACACCAGGGAAGGTGTGCTGAGCCGTCAGGGGACGTACACTTAGTGCCCGAATGACAGCCATCACCTGGGACCTACTGGCCAGTTCCGTTACGGCAAGATTAGGTGGGGTGGGGTGGGGTGGGGGCCGGGCAGGGCGGCTGGGACCGTTCCCACCTGCAGGGCAGCAGCTTCAGGGCCCGCTCGTACAGCTGATTGAGCCTCGGCTTCGGGGCACCCTGCTTGAACTCAATGTAGCGGAGCCAGCATTTGACGGAGAACTGGTTCCGCATGATTTCCTCCTCATAGGGGAGGTCCTCTTCCTCCTGTGGGAGCCAGGGAACGGGGAAAAGAGAGACCTGAGCTCAGAGCCAGGGCACCAGACAGCCACATACCAGGACTCAGGTTTGGATTTCACTCCTCGAAATCTTACTGCCCACAGTCTGACCCGGGTCACCAGACTCCTCAACCACAGGGTTCCGGGCCAGACTTGAGACTGTCATCCAGACACCACTCTTTTGGCCCTCCCAGTCAAGCCACCTACTCTCTGGCCCAGGTCACCAGATTTCTCAGACTGCCCGTCCACTGCCAGGTCTCTCTGGACCTGGACGCCAAGATTTAACTCCGCACAACATGCCTCTTCCTAAACACCAGGCCTTCAGCATCTCAGGCTCCCACTATCCAGAACTACTCAGCTGTCCCAGAACTCAGAAAGTGAACACGGAAACCTTATTTGACATGAAATCAGGAAGCCCTGAAGGGGGCACTCCCATGCCTACCATCTCTTTGTCAATTGCAGACCCCCCCCCCCCCCCCCCCCCCCGGCAGGAAGAAGGGCACCTTGCGTTCCCAACAGAAAGAAGCTTACTTTACTACCCCAGCAAGATTTTCTCCTTGCCCGGCAGCAGCCCAGCCAATGAGAAACTGCCACAACTCAGCCAATGAGAAGCCATCACCACCCTGAACTATCACTTTCACCTAACAGATTTTCCTTCAAACCGGCCCCTCCTAGTTTACTCCTTTTTCTCTACAAAGCGACGTTACTTGGGCACCCAGGTGGCTCCGTTAAGCGTCCAACTTCGGCTCAGGTCATGATCTCACGGTTTGTAAGCTGGAATGCTGCATCAGGCTCCGTGCTGACAGCAAAGAGCCTGCTTGGGATTCTTTTCCTCACTTTGCCCCTTCGGCACGTGCTCTCTCAAAATAAACAAACAAGTTTTAAAATAAAATAAAGTGATGCTCCTCTCCTTTGTTCTCCAGACTTGCCTTCGGTTTTGCCATAGCTTGCATATCCTGAATTAAAATTCCTCTGCCGTTCCTAAATAAACCCACTCTGCTGATAAAATCACTGGCAGTTTTATTTTCCAAGTCAACAGAAGCTAGACCTTTACATCAGAAGGAGAGGTATGGACCAAACCCCAAGCCTCCCCAGTACGAAACACCAAACACCTGCGAAGATGCTAGGCCTCTATAGACACACCTCACGCACACTGCTGGTTCAGCCCCAGGCCACCACAATAAACATCACCATACAGCAAGTCAAATGAATTTTCCGGTTTCCCGACACGTAAAAGTTATGTTTACACTGCAGTCTATTAAATTTGCATTGGCGTTATGTCTAAAAAGTGTTATAACTTGATTAAAAGACACTTCCTTGCAAAAAAAGTGCTAACCACTACTTGAGGTTTCAATGAGTTGTAATCTTTTTTGCTGGTGGAGGGTCTTGCCTCAAGGGTGATGGCTGCTGACTGATCAGGGTGGTGGCTGCTGAAGGTTGGGGTGGCTGTGGCAATTTCCTAAAACAAAATAAAGCCTGCCACATCAACTGAATCCTGCCGCCACGAACAACTTCTCTGTAGTATGTGACTCGGTTTTTGACAGCACTTGAAAAAAATTGTTTTTATGTTTATTTCTGAGAGTGAGAGAGACAGAGCACAAGCGGGGGAGGGGCAGAGGGAGAGGGAGACACAGAATCCGAAGCAGGCTCCAGGCTCCGAGCTGTCAGCACAGAGCCCGACGCGGGGCTCGAACTCAGAACTGAACTGCGAGATCACGACCTGAGCCGAGGTCGGGCGCCCAACGGAGCCACCCAGGTGCCCCATCAGTTTGACAGCATTTTACCTACAGCAGGCCTTCTTTCCAAATTGGAATCCTCTCCAACCCTGCTGCTGCTTTGTCAACTAAGTGTGTGTCATATTCCCTCTCTGTCTTCTCCGCACTGGGAGCAGCTCTCTGGCCACAGCCCCTCATCCTCTGAAAATGTCCGCCTGTGCAAAGTTCGTCTCCGCCCCCTCCTTGGTCAGGAGCACCTGTCAGCTGTTGAGCCGATCACTGTCTGCAGTGGCATTAAAACCCCCAGAGACACTGACAGATGAGAGCCCCAGCAGCTGGGCAGCCCCACGTCCCCTAATCTCACTTATTCCTAGCCGCAGTTTCCAAACCAGTGTTGCTTCAAGGGACATCGACAGAGCAGCCAAGTTCATTGGGACTAGGGCTGCCACAGTTGGGGTGGCTGGCTCTGGGGCTGGAATCGGGACTGTGTCTGGGAGCCTCATCACTGGTTATGCCAGGAAGCCCTCTCTGAAGCAACAGCTCTTCTCCTCCACCATTCTGGGCTTTGCCCTCCCAGAAGCCACGAGGCTCTTCTGCCTGATGGCGGCCTTTTGTATCTTCATTGCCATGTGAAGGAGCCATCTCCACCTCCCATAAGTTTTTCTCCTGTGTTTCGTCTGCCCTGTGTGTGCCTTTTCCTATACTTCCCCAGGCAGCCTGGGGAAAGTGGTTGGCTCAGGGTTTGACAGAGGAAAGACAAATAAATACTGTACTAACAAGAACAAAATAGTTTATGTCACATTCTAGAAGCTCTGTTGCCATTTCAACAATCTTCACAGCATCATAACCAGTAGATTCCATCTTGAGAAACCCCTTTTTTTTGCTCATCCATAAGAAGCAACTCCTGGCTGGGATGCCTGGGTGGCTCAGTCCGTTGGGCGTCTGACTTCGGCTCAGGTCATGATCTCGCAGTCTGTGAGTTCAAGCCTCGCGTCATGATCTCGCAGTCTGTGAGTTCAAGCCTCGCGTTGGGCTCTGTGCTAACAGCTCAGAGCCTGGAGCCTGTTTTGGATTCTGCATCTCCCTCTCTCTCTGCCCCTCCCCTGCTCACACACTGTTTTTCTCTGTCTCTCAAAAATAAATAAACATTAAGAAAAAAAAAAAGCAACTCCTCATCCTCATTTTATAATGAGATTGCAGCAATTCGGTCCTATTTTCAGATTCCACTTCTAATTCTGGTTCTCTTGCTGTTTCCATGTTTCCACCACATCTGTAGCTACTTCCTCCAGTGAAGTCTTGAACCCCTCAAAGTCATACAGGAGAGTTGGAATCAACTTCTTCCAAGATCTTGTTAATGCTGTTATCCTTACCTCTTCTCATGAATCAGAATGTTCTTAATGGCATTTAGAGTGGTGAATCTTTTCCAGGAGGTTTTTAATTTGCTTTTCCCAGATCTATCAGAGTAATTACTATCTAGAACTGTAACCTTATGAAACGTATTTCTTGGAGTGCCTGGGTGGCTCAGTCGGTTGAGCGTCCAACTTCGGCTCAGGTCATGATCTCATAGCTTGTGAGTTCAAGCCCCACATCGGGCTCTGTGCTGACAGCTCAGAGCCTGGAACCTGCTTCGGATTCTGTGTCTCCCTCTCTCTCTGCCCCTAACCCACTCACATTCTGTGTCTCTCTCAAAAATAAATAAACGTTAGGGGCGCCTGGGTGGCGCAGTCAGTTAAGCGTCCGACTTCAGCCAGGTCACGATCTCGCGGTCCGTGAGTTCGAGCCCCGCGTCAGGCTCTGGGCTGATGGCTCGGAGCCTGGAGCCTGTTTCCGATTCTGTGTCTCCCTCTCTCTCTGCCCCTCCCCCGTTCATGCTCTGTCTCTCTCTGTCCCAAAAATAAATAAAAAACGTTGAAAAAAAATTTAAAAAAAAAAAATAAACGTTAAAAAAATTTTTTTTAATGAAACATATTTTTTTTATGTTTTTTAAAAATTTATTTATTATTGAGAGAGACACACAGAGCATGAGCAGGGGAGGGGCAGACACAGAATCCGAAGCAGGCTCCAGGCTCTGAGTTGTCAGCACAGAGCCCGATGCGGGGCTCGAACTCACGAACTGTGAGATCATGACCTGAGCCGAAGTTGGTCGCCTAACCAACTGAGCCACCCAGGCGCCCCTAAGATTTAGCTTAATTCTTAAGGGCCCTAGGCTTTTCAGAATGGTAAAGGAGCACTGGCTTCCACTTCAAGCCACCAGCTGCATTAGCCGGACAACAGAGTCAGCCTGTGCTTTGAAATGCTAAAGCCAGGCAGTGACTCCTCCTCTCCAGCAATGAAAGTCCTAGAAGGTCTCTTCTCCCAACAGAAGGCTTTCCCATTTCTATTAAAAGTCTGTTCGGTCTGTACCGTCACTTCATTAACTATCTTAATGAGATCTTGCGATCGACTTGCCACAAATGGCTACATAAGCACTCGCTCCTTCATTTGCACTTTTGTTATGGAGACGGCTTCTTTCCAAAAACCTCAAGAGCCAACCTCTGTTAGCTTCCAAGTTGTGTTCTTCAGCTTCCTTACTTCTCTCAGCCTTCGCAGAACCGAAGGGTTAGGCTTTGGCTGAATGAGACTTTGGCTTAAGGGGATGCTGTGGCTGGTGTGATCTTCTATCTAGACCACTGAAACTTTCTTTGTAACAGCAAAGGGCTGTTTTGCTTTTTTTTTTTTTTTTTATCATTCATGTGTCCGTCACTTCTAATCTTCTCCAAGAACTTTCCGTTTGCATTCACAATTTGGCTATTGGTGCCAAAGGCCTAGCTTTCAGCCCCTCTCAGCTTGCAACGTGCCTTCCTCATTAAGCTTAATCATTTCTAGCTTCTGATTTCAGGTGAGACGGATGACTCTTCCATTCACTTAAACACTTAGAGGCCACTGTAAGCTTAGTAATTTCAAAGTGGTTATGTCTCAGGGAGTAGGGTGGCCCAAGGAATAGCCTATGAAGCCATCCCAACACACACAATTATTAACTTCCCAGTTTTACATGGGTGTGGCTCTTGACGCCCCAAAAGTCATGAAAAAGTATGAAATACTGTGAGATTACCAAAACGTGACACAGAGACATGAAGTGAGCAAATGCTGTCGGAAAATGGTGCCAACACACTTACTTCATGTAGTGTTGCCACAAACCTTCAATTTGTGTTTAAGAAAGAAAGAAAAGAAGAAAAAACCCCACAGTAGCTACAAAGTGCAATGAAAGGTCGTATGTCTGTGCTCCAGATACCAAGTCTTGGGACTCTTCAGAATCCCAATGGCCACTGCCTGACCACAGTTGACTCCACAGTTCTCCTAATCCAGACAACAAACCTTCGTTCCACAAACTACAACGCTCAGGACTTGACCTAGGCCGTTACTCCGAGCACCAAGACTTTACCACAGAAACCAGAACCCCGGCCCGATCGCTATGCCTTAACTCCAGACTCCGGACTTCTACAAGATTTCGCCATGCGATTCCCCTCCCCCACTCCCGCGCGCTCCTATTTCCACCAAAGGTCCGGTCGCCAGGCCCTGAACCTCGACTGCAACTCTTAACTCAGACCACTTGGACTCCACTGCCAGACTTTTACTCCTGGCCACCCTGGTCCGTAGGTCCTGCCCTCGGGCGGACAGAGCTTTGGCCCAGACACCCCAGGCGGCCAGGCCCCGAACCCCTGAAGTATCTAATTCCAGGTTCTCCCACGCGGGCCACCCCCGGCCCCGCCGCGGACTCACGAAAACAAGGTCCGGCCGCTCCGGCCGGGAAAGACGCGCCATCACCACCATTTTCCTGGCTCTCCAGACACGGGCAGAAGTCGCGTTATAATGACGTCTCCCGCTTAAGGCCCGCCCTCCAGGGCCAGACCAATTTCCTATTGGTTGAACCTTTTCCGATCGAGCGGACGACGTTTGTTGACTTTCGCGTGGACGGCTCCAGGGACCGGAAGCAGAGAAGAAGAAGCTCCCGAAGATGACGTCATCTTGAAAACTCCTCGACCAATCAGCTTCAGTAGTGGAGCCCGCGAACGCCCAATGAGCTGCTGTCTTGCTGGAGGGTTGACCTTGGGCGGAAGCGGCTTTGTAGCCTAGGAGAAGCGAGATGGGGGTGAAGCTGGAGGTGTTTCGGGTCAGTGATCTTTGGAGCGGATGGGTGGCTGGGTTCTTCCCGGATCTGACGAGGAGGCTCTAAAAAGCGGGGATTCCAAGAGAGAGGGAAATCTGAGGAGACAGCTTCTGAGTTTTGAGAGGGGTCTTTAGGGTCGGAAGCCTAGAGGAGGGGGCGCCGGGTTAGGGGGCTCTGGGAGGGTTGGTGGGAGGAAGGACCTCTGAGAGGAGTGATCTGAGGAAGAGGTTCCATGAAGGAAGGCTCCAGACACTTGGGAAGCTCATGGGGCTCTGGGTGGCATGTGTGTTTCTGATAGGGAGACGCCTATGTTTAGAGAAATAGATCAAATGTAAATAGTGAGGCCTCCTGGGTTTGGAGGTGTTTCAGAGATCCGACGAACGGGTGGGTAATGAGGCCTCGGGCAGATGCTTTTGATTGTAGTACGAGCTTTTGTATTCTGAGTCGGGTGCGTGTGCGTGTATGTGTCTTTCTCTGAGAAGGAGTCTCCCAGACTCAGAGGGGGCTTTGAGGTCCCTTAAATTATTATTATTATTATTATTATTATTATTAATAGGGGCCTAGGCTTTTAGGTGTGAGGCTTCTGTACCCTTGGTGGGAGTTCTGGGGTCCTTGGGGGTCCCGAGGAGGCACTCCTGGCTCTGCGGGAGGATGGTCCTCCAGGCTCTGAGCAGCCTGTGCACACTGCGGAAGGGGTTTAATCCCTGGCTCTGTTCATTTACCCCCTGCCCTTCTAGATGACACTCTACCTCACCTTCCCTGTGGCTATGTTCTGGATTGCCAATCAGGCCGAGTGGTTTGAGGATTATGTCATACAGCGCAAGGTGGGCATGGAGGAGAATATTCACGGCCCATTCCAGGGGGTGGGGAGAGCGTGGGGCACCAACCTGCTGGGGAGCCATGTTTGCCTTCTACGAACCGACCCTGCCCTGGGTGGGGGGTCTCCGGAAGCTCCTGGCTCCTGCTTCCAGCTGTTACTTTGTCCCCACAGAGGGAGCTGTGGCCACCTGAGAAGGAGGACCAGGTAAGTACCATACTCTTCTGCCTCCTGAAGGGATGGGGGTGCCTGGGTCCCTGTGACCATAATGGGTTTGAGTGAAAATTTTACCCCCAGTCATGAAGAAGGAGAATTGAGAGCAGAGGGGCGTATGGTTTCCTTAGTGCCCTCTTCCTGGATGAAACCGATCCCACTTAGACCCTGGTTGTAGTTGGCACAGGGCTTCCAGTGTAGATGATGAACTCCGAAGCTGTGGCCTAGGGGAGTAGGGGGCAGGCTGGGTGGTGGGATCAGGGTCCAGGCCCCTGAGGTGTGTGCCCTCTTCACCCTTCCTTCCCGTTCCACCCCCAGCGCCGAGAGCTAGAAGAATTCAAAGAGAGGATACGGAAGCAGCGGGAGGAGAAACTCCTTCGTGCCGCCCAGCAGAGCTCCTGAGTCCTAGCCCCTCCACCCACGAAATAACACACACGCCGTTCCTTGTTTCTCGTGGAAGTGTTTTATTGTCTGCTTTTAGGGGCCAAGTAGGGCCCAGGACGTGTCAGGCCCTCAGGGGGCTTGGGTCTGGGGCTGGGGGCTGCTGTTCCGACGGAAGCTGAGAGCAGTCGGATCTTGAGGGGTGAGGAGGGGTTGGGGGCTGAGCGTCCCGGCTCGTTTCTGCATTCCGTCCTGCGGATGAAGAGGGCTCAGCGAGAGGGAGGAACTTTTCAAGTTTACTTACTTATTTTACAGGAAAGACAGACAGTGCAAGTTGGGGAGGGCAGAGAAGAGGGGTCAGGGAGAGAGAGAATCCCAAGCAGGTTCCACACTGTCTGCGCAGAGGCCGATTCGGGGCACAAACCCATGAACCGCAAGATGATGACCGGAGCCAAAATCAAGAGTCAGATGCCTAACCGACTGAGCCACCTAGGCGCCCCGTTTTTTAACCTTTAAAAAAAGTGTACATGTGTGCATGCCAGCGGAGGGGGGGCAGAGGGAGAGGGAGAATCTTAATCAGGCTCCCACGCCCAGCGCAGAGCCCAACGGGCTCCATCTCATCACTGTGAGATCATGACCTGAGCTGAAGTCAAGAGTCGGGGGCTTATGGAGGCTCTGAAAAGGGGGGATCCCAAGAGAGAGGGAAATGACCGGCTAAGCATCCGACCTTGGCTCGGGTCATCTCCCAGTTCGTGAGTCACAGCTCCACACCGGACTCTGTGCCAACAGCTCAGAGTCTGGAGCCTGCTTGGGATTCTGTGTCTCTCTCTCTGCCCCTCCCCCGCTCGTGTTCTGTCTCTCTCCAAAATAAATAAACATTAAAAAAAAATCGTGAGTCGAGGACTTAAACGACTGAACCACCCAGGCACCCCCATCTCCCAGCCTCTGGGCACCTTAGTTACTCAACACTTAGGATGGTATTTGGGGTTTTGATCAGAACCCAGGCTACTGTGATTTTGTGTGTCATAGACACACAGGAGTGTATGGATGCGTGTGTCCTTGGTATGAGCGCCTGTGCCCTCTTCCTTGGAGGGAACTTCCCCAGGGAGGGGGGCTGTTCATTGTCCTCTAGGACACCCTGAGACATGGAGGCAGGAGTCACGAGTTCCAGCCATGGCTCTGACATTAACGTGCCCCCGGCCTGACCTTGGGCCCCTCCCAGCCCCATCGGGGAGAGCCTTTGTCATCCCACCTGAAGCTGGGTATTGGATTGACCAGGGTCCTGTGACTAGCAGGGACACAGGGTGGCACTCTTACCAGGCACTCATCCCTAGGGGGCAAGTCATGGGTAGGTGAGGGTGAGGCCCCATTTCCTCCTGGCTGGGGGGTGGGAGGCAGGGTCTCGGCTCAGCCCCAGCAGGAGGTCACCTACCTTGGGTCCTATGGGCTGGAAGCCAGGCAGGGTGCTGACTGTTACACGCTGGTCATCCATACGGCGGCCCTGGGTACTGGCCAGCATGTCCATGAGACTGTCCATCTCGGGTGCGGGGCCACTCTCTGTGTTAAGCAGAGGCATGTGGGGATGAACGTATGCACAGACTGCAGGGGATGCGGCCCAGCTGAAGCCCCCAACCTGCCTCTTCACCCCCACTCGTGCTCTCTAGGAAACACGCTCGCCCCCCCCCCCCCCCCCGCCCCGTCCCTTGCCCTGGGTTCCCAGGTGCTGTTGCAGATTCTTGCCCACGGGCCCCCTGGATGGCCACTTCCCCGTACTCCTACGGCCTGCCCTGTTCCTGCCCCCCCAGACATCACACCGCTCCCATGCACCCCCTGCCAGCTCTCACGGCTCTCGGAGGCCGGGCCCGGCCCCGCCTGCAGTGAGCACCGCTGCTCCTCCATCCGGTCGCCCTGCACGTGGGTCAGCAGGTTGAAGAAGCCCTCCTGGTCTGGAGAGCCAGCCTGGGGGACAGACACACTCAGTCCAGCCGGCCTCTCAGCTGGGAACCCCTCCCCTCCCCTCCCCGGCTCTCACCATGGTCCTGCCGACGTGCTGCTCTGCAGAGCTGCTCAGAATGAGACCTGAGCCTCCTTCCCGAGCCCGGCCCCCGCCCCAGGGGCCCGGCCAGCGGGGCCACTTCACGTGGTGCCGCCTCAAGGGAGAGGCTGCGGGTGCCAGCATCCTGACGTCCTAAATTGGGGCCTGACGGCAGGGGAGCCTGGGGGCTGGGACGTGGGCCAGGGAAACATACGAGGGGCTGCCCCCAAATCTGCATCTCCCACCTCACAGGGGTCGGCACTGAGAGCCCCGACCCCTGCCCTGGGGCTGAACTAGGCACGTGGACCCTCGTGCCCACCAGCACTTCCTCGGACCGTGGCAACTGGGTCAGGGGTCTCAGGAGACCTGCCTGCTAATTAGGTGCCCTACAAACTAATTAGTCTTGTCATTCACAGGCCCTTGAGTTGGGGGTGTGTGGGGGTGTGCTTACCTTGACGCAGGGGCCCGAGCTCCCGTCCACCTTCTCTTCCTGGTCCATCACGGTCCCCGCTCCCCTCCCCTGGGTTTCCCTCTCTGCTGGCCTCTAACCCGGCCCTGTGCCAGAGAAGGCTTTTTAAAAGATTGTGACGTGGGGAGAGCGGATCCCCAGCTCACGCCCCATCTGCTCCCACCCAGGCTTAAGCCCCATAAAGATGATCCAGATCATTGTTTTTGCAAAAGGATGCCGGTGCTGCTGTGGGGGTAGGAGGCAGGGGGACCCGGGTTTGGACCTCGCCCAGCAGGATTCACTGGGCCGCAGGGACTCTCAGGTGGGGCTCAACAGCAAGCCAGAGCAGCGTCCCCATGGTGGGGAGCGGGGACTGGCTGGCCCCATCGGGAGAGCACGGGCCACCAGGGCGGCTCGGGCAGGATGTGGAGCCCCCCAGTGGGAAGCAGTGCAGGATGGCATCAGCCTGCTGGAGGGGCAGTTGTCATCTGCAGGTGCTGGGGGAAGAAGCCGGACCCCAGGACCACTGAGGTGCCGCCAGGCAGACTGGCTCCTTCTGTGTCTCCAGGCCACGCCTCCTGGTCACTGGCCCTGGGTCCGACTGCCCACCACAGGCCCTGAGACAAGAAGGTCTGGGATTTCCTGTCCTGTCGCCAGTGTCAGGTTGAGCTGTCTCCTGTGATCTGTCATCTCAGTGCCTGGGGACCGGAGGCAAGGAGGAAAGTCCCTGCCCCCTCCCCCAAGCAGCTATGGCTTTCTTTCAGTGCCCTGGGAGAGGATGCCACTGGGAGGGTATCACTGGCACCCCATCCCCTCCCCAAGATGTCTTTCTGGAAACCAGTTAAGATTTCTTCTTGGAATAAATGGGCCACACCGTCCCCACACCTCCCTAAGCGCGAAGCTTGGTCCTCCTCCCCAGGCAGCGACCCCCCCCACCCAGGGCCCACGTCTACACCGCCTCCACAGCCCCAAGTCCTCGATGCCAACAGGATGCCCTGCTCCTCCGCGGATGTACTGGGCTCCTGGAGCCGCCTTGACAAAGTCACAAACTGGATGGCCGAGAGCAACAGACATTGTTGTACAGCCTGAAGTTGAGGTGTGGCAGCACCATGCTCTGAAACCTGTGTGTGTGTGTGTGTGTGTGTGTGTGTGTGTGTGTGTGTGTGTCCTTCCTTTCCTCTCCCCGGGTTCTGGTGGTCGCAGGCAGCCCTTGGTGTTCCCGGGCTGGGAGCTGCAGGACTTCAAAGTCTGCCTCTGTCATCACACGACATTCCTCTGTGTCCTTGTCTGCACAAGGCCGTCATAAGACAGGACACCAGTCACATTGCATAAAGGCCCACCCCTACTGCAGTGTGGCCTCCTCTTAACTAATTGCATGCGCAACGACTCCATTTCCAAATAAGGTCACAATCTGAGGAACTAGAGGTTAGGGCTTCAACCTTTTTTGGTGGCGGAGGGTGGACAGGATGCCATGCAGCCCATAAACAGCCGAGCACCCTGGTCACTCTCACAGTGTATAGCAGGGGGTGGTAGGCCCTACAGACTTTCACCCCCAGGGGACAGGCTGAGAGGCTGGGGTGGGGGGTCTCCCGGTCTCCCAACAACTCCCTTTGCCCCTGCAATCCATCCTTCCCCTCCGGAGCTGCAGGGACGCCCTCCTTCCCCTGCTCAGAACTCAACCTTGGCCTCCATTGTCCTCAGGAGACAACTCAAACACCTCCGAGTAATGGAATGTTCCAAAATCGGGGGTGGGTACGCATCTCTGCGTCTGCTACAAGGCATTGAATTGTCCGGTCTCAGTGAGTGACGTGTGTGGTAGGTGAATGATCGCTCAATAAAACTTTGAAGGAAAGAAAAAGAGAACAGGGAAGGGAGGAACAGAGGGAGGAAAAAATGGAAGAAAGCCCCAAAGCCCCACGTAGAGTAACCAGCCATCCCGGTTTGCCTGAGACCATCCCAGTTTTAGGGCTGGAAGTCCTGTGTCCGGGAAACCTCTCAATCCCAGGCAAATCGGACTGGCTTAGTCCTATCTTGTCCCACGACAAGTGACAAGTCGAGCCCTCTGCAGTCCCTCCAAGCTCACCTCCCTCCCTCTGCCCCTCGAGACACACCCCCTGCTTCTCTCTGCCTGGACCGCTGCAGAGCTGCTTCGTGATGTCGTTCAGGTTAAATCTAAAGGCCACACTGTCAGGGTACCCCTCTGGTGGAGAGTTATTTTCTCTCGCCCTTCCATTCAACTTTAAGCGCCACCTGGCAGACCCGAGAGTCATTCACTGCCACCTTTCCCGTGTAAGTGGCAAAGGGCCAGGCGCCAGACCAAGCCTCGAGAAACACGGCCAAATGAAGGACCCAGTTCTGGACTCTGCGTTCACACACGTGCATCACGCTTGACGCCCGGGACCTCTTTTGCACGGGTGCTGCTGCCTGTGCCCTCAGTGTGACAAGGTGGCCGCCCTTTGCTGGCGCACAGCGGAGCAGGCCGCGAAATTTCAGGTCACATGTGAATCGCGTGTGTGTGTGTGTGTCAGCATGCAAGGGGTTGAGCGTGCCTCCAAACCCACGAAGTCATCAGCCGATGAATGCGACGAGCAGCCTATGAGGGTGTGAGTGCCCCTGGTGAGGGCCAGGCTATGTGACAGGCAGTCCTCCTGGGACAGAGTCCTGGGGTTCAGATCCCAGCGGGCCTGTTCGTCACGTGGCCTTGGGCAAGGGCCCTGCTGAGCCGCAGCTTCACCGTCTATACCGCACCCCCCCCCCCCCCCCGTCAGGGTTTCTGAGGGGACTGGGTGAGACTCTGGCACGGGCCCTTGGCACACAGTAGGTGCTGGCTTAGCCTCAAGCCTCCCTCCAGGCCTCCTCCTGACTTTATCAAATGCTGTCCAGCCGGCTGCTGCACTCTGGGGGACGGAAGGCAAGTGGGTCACAGGCGTATGGCCCCCGCGGCGCCGGCTGGACACACAGCATCCGTCAACCACGGAGAAACTTCTGGCAGGGTGGTGGCTGTGTCTGGGGAGGATTAAAGCGTTGCTCCCCGGCGATCCCGCACTCTCGCCGCACACGAGCAGGGAAGGTGCGTCTGAGCTCACGTCGGTGAGCGTCGTCTGGGTGTGCCCCTCGAGGGACTTCACACGCGTCTGCGGGGGACACACCTACCGGCTCGGCGAGGTACACACCTTCCTCCCCGAGGACCGAGGGGGGGCGGGGCCGGCCCAGCAGGGCGGGGTCCACGTGGGTGACGCGCGGGGCCACGCCCCCACCTTGGGACAGACCCGGAAGCGGCCGTGGCGCCCCTGGGGGAAGATGGCGCCCTCGGGGCTGAAGGCGGTGGTGGGGGAAAGTGAGTGCGTCTCCCGGGGGGCGGGGGCCAGGGGCGCACGAACCCTGGGACTCGGGCGGCGGGGACCCGGCGGCCGGGCTGGGCGTCGAGCACCTGATCCTCGAGGGGGCGGGCGGGACCTTGGTCCTGCGGGGCGTCTCCGCTCTTCGGTGCCGGAGCGGAACAAAGTTGGGAGGTTGGACTCCGGGGGCTCAAGGGGACCGGGCTAGGGGTGGCCGTAGACAGGCACCAGGGCTCGCGCTCCTGGACCCCCTAGGGTGCCGGCAGGGAGAGGGCACAACTGGACGCCCAGACTGCCGCGTCTCTGAGCCTGGCAAAGTCCGGGGGGCTGGACTCTTGGACGGGCCGGGCTGGGTGCGCTGGTCGACGACCCCAGGTGGTGTGAGAGCTCAGGGGACGTGGTCAGGCCGATGCCCAGGCCCAGGGGTGAGGGACCCCGGGTCCCCCACGATCCTCATGCGGCGTGGGGACTCGGGCGACTGGGCCGCGTGGGTCTGGGATCTTGGGAGAGGGGTGGAGGTCGTCCCCTCCCCCACCTCGGGTAGTTCCGGCCTCAGCACCTCCTTCCTGCTCCTTCCGCCCTGTCGGTCCTGATAACAGTGGACATGACCCTGTGGGCAGGCGGGGCCGCCCTGTCCCTTCTCCCTCCTCCCCCCGCTAGGCAGGGCCGACTGTGGCTCAAACCCCAGCACCCCAAGCAACAATCGGAGCCTTCTGCACAGGGGTAATGCGGAGAGGGGAAACCATTGGTTCCATTTTACAGATGAGGGAACTGAGGCTGGAGGTCGGGCGATGGGGTGACCGCAGCTAGGCCCGTCTCAGAGCAGGGAGCCAGGGGTTTTTCAGGGAAACCGATGGAGGTGGGGCGGGGGTCTGGCTGCAACGTCCCCACCCAGAGAACGCGAGGTTGTCGATGGGGAGGCGAGATCCCGGCTCTGGAGGGAGGTGGACCGTATGTGAGCGCTGGCTTCTCAGTTATTTGTTCATCTGATGGGTATTTATCGAGTGGCCACTTAGCCACTTGGGGCTGCGGGTGCTTAGACTAGTCACTTGTTCTCTCAACGTGTTTCCCTGCCTGTCAACCGGGGGTGACACCAGGGGTGACCTCACAAGACTGAGGACAGAAGTAAACAGGAGTGGAGGTGGAGGCCCAGCCCCGACGCCCAGAAGGCTCGGGGGCTTGTCGGGGCCAGAGAACCCAGCATCCTGAGCCCACCCTACTTCCCCTGCAGAAATTCTGAGCGGAGTCATCCGGAGTGTCAAAAAGGATGGCGAGTGGAAGGTGCGGGGTTGGCAGAATGTCTTGTCCAGGCCTCTGTGGGGGGCCCTGACTGTGGGACCCACAAGAACTCCGGGAGGAGGCTGCTGGTCCCTGGGGTGGGGGTGGGGGGAGGGTCTGGGACAGGGTGGGGTTGGGTGGGGGGTCCTGGGTCCTCCCATCCAGCCAGCTCGTGTAGCCGCCGGCCCTGCTCACACTACCCCAGCCCCACCGCAGCCTCTCCTGCCCGCTCCTCTGTCCATCAGTCCGTCTGTCCATCCGTCCGGACAGGTACTCATCATGGACCACCCGAGCATGCGTATCCTGTCTTCTTGCTGCAAGATGTCAGACATCCTGGCTGAGGGCATTACTAGTGAGTGGACACCCCCACCCCAATGCTGCCCAGATGGGACCTAAAGTATTGGATCCCCTAAAATTGTTCAGAACTCCCAAGTGTGCAGCACCCTGCATAGACAGCCCTTCCCCCTCCTCGGTGTGGGAGCCTGTGGCAGACGGACCTCCAGTGCAGGACTCCCCAGCTGCGACTCCTAAGGGGTCAGCCTCCCTGACTCTGCACCCCCTGTGTGTGGAACCCCGTGTAGGACCCCAGGGTGAACTCAGTGTGAGCCTCTTGGTGCGTGTAACTTTCTGTGGGGGATCCCTGGGAGCCTGGCCGTGAACTGAGACGTGCAGAACCCTGCCCAGTAACTCTTAGCTGTGTGACCCACGGGCAGGTACCTCCCCTTTAGGTGCCCGAGGGAGTACAGCATCCCCTGCCCTAGCACCCAGCCCTCTTGCCCATGTGTCCAACTCTCCCGAGTCCAAGACGCTCCGTGAACCCTGGCCCCAATGCCAATGTCCCTTTCTCTGTTCTACTAGTTGTCGAAGACATTAACAAACGGCGAGAACCCGTCCCCAGTTTGGAGGCCATTTATTTGCTCAGCCCCACAGAGAAGGTGCCTATGCGAGCTAGTGTGTGTGTGTGTGTGTGTGTGTGTGTGTGTGTGTGTGTGTGTACACATGTCTCTGTGCGTGTGTGCGCATGTGTTGGGGGACAGGCAGTGGCTGGGGGGCCGGGGCAGGGGTCCGGAGGGGGGGGCAGGGCCAGGCTTGGACAATGTCCTGCCTTCCCCAGTCAGTGCAGGCCCTGATAGCAGACTTCCGGGGGACCCCGACCTTCACCTACAAAGCAGCACACGTCTTCTTCACTGACAGTGAGTGCCGCGGGCTGGGGGCCGGGGGGGTGTCGGGGCGTAGAGGCCGCTCTGGCCTGATGCCCCCGCTCGCTCACCCCAGCCTGCCCGGAGCCCCTGTTCAGTGAGCTGGGCCGCTCCCGCCTAGCAAAGGTGGTGAAGACACTGAAGGAGATCGACCTGGCCTTCCTCCCCTACGAGGCCCAGGTACAGCCCAAGCTAGTCCAGGGCTGGGGGTGTGGGGAGGGGGGTAGTCCTTGATCAAACGTCCTGGGTTCCCTCAGAAACGGACCCTGAAACAAGGAAAGGGGACATCAGGTCACAAAGGAAACCAACTGAGTTCCTACCACCATGGGCTGCCAAGGGGCAGCATAGAGCACACCTCCGAGGGGTCCTGCCCATGGGGGAGGGGGCTGGGTATGTCTCCGCCTCCTGCCGGCTTTAGTTGGAAGCTGCCCCGGGCCTGTCCCCCGCCCCCCCCCCCCCCCCCCCCCAGGGCAGAGCAGAGCAGGGAGAGCAGGGAAGCCGCAGGGGGCGGCGGGTGCTGGAGGCTGCGAGCTGGCCAGGTGTGCCCACAGCGGTGGCCCTGGCACCTGTGCCCTCGCAGGTGTTCTCCCTGGACGCCCCCCCACAGCACCTACAACCTCTACTGCCCCTTCCGCGCGGGGGAGCGGGCGCGGCAGATCGAGGCCCTGGCCCAGCAGATCGCCACACTGTGCGCCACGCTGCAGGAGTACCCGGCCATCCGCTACCGCAAGTGGGGACCCCAGCCCGAGGCCACCCCCGGCCCTGACCCCATCCCGCGTGCAGCCTTGAACCTCACTTTCGACCCCCGTCCCGGTCCTCACCCTCACCCGACTCCCATCCCTAATCCCATCCTTGACCTCCAGCATGTGCCCCGCCCTCCCCAAGCCTAAGCCCCCTTGTCTGCCCACCCCACCCCCAGGGGCCCAGAGGACACAGCTCAGCTGGCCCACGCTGTCCTGGCCAAGCTGAATGCCTTCAAGGCGGACATTCCCAGTCTGGGCGAGGTGAGGGGGCGTGCTGGGGAGGTGGGGGTGAAGCCCCAGCCAAGGGCGACGGGGTCAGTGTCCTCATCCCTGCCAAACCCCCTTCCCAGGGCCCTGAAAAAACCCGCTCACAGCTACTAATCGTGGACCGGGCGGCGGACCCTGTGTCCCCTCTGCTGCATGAGCTGACGTTCCAGGCCATGGCCTATGACCTGCTGGACATCCAACAGGACACGTACAGGTGGGCGGACCCCAGAAACACCGTCTGCCCATCACCACCTGGGTCCCTGGCCCTCAGCGAGCCGCCCTGACCCTCTGTGTCCCGCAGGTACGAGACCACAGGGCTGAGTGAGGCCCGCGAGAAAGCCGTGCTGCTGGACGAGGACGATGACCTGTGGGTAGAGCTTCGGCACATGCACATCGCCGACGTGTCCAAGTGCGTGCACGCGGTGGGCGCCGAGGGTGCGGCCGCTCTGTCCTGTGCTCCCCGCCCATGTCCCCACTCCCGTCCCCTCCTCCCCGTCGTGGGCCAGGTGCGTAGCCTTTGGCTCTGGGTGAGCCCCCCCACTACGAGCCACTGCTCTCAACCGGGCTCCTCAACGTGGGCTGGCACATGGCCTGGTACAGGGACGCGTGTCCCTTGGCTCCCATCCCCCCGGGCTGTGTGCCCCCCCCCCCCCCAACTGCCGTCAAACCACAGCCTTGGCGCCAGCCCTCAACCTCATCCCTGCCCCGCTGTCACCGCCAGGAGGGTCACGGAGCTCCTGAAGACGTTCTGTGAGAGCAAGAGGCTGACCACCGACAAGGTAGGGGCAGGCCTGCGTCGGGATGGGCAGGACAGTGCCCTGCCCCCACAGAGAGGGGCGGGGCCCCAATCTGTTTGCGGGGTCTGGAGTGGGATCTGGGGTGGGCAGGGCGGGGCCTCACGGCCTCCCTGTCCCCAGGCCAACATCAAAGACCTGTCCCACATCCTGAAAAAGATGCCTCAATACCAGAAGGAGCTGAACAAGGTGAGCTCGGGGGCTGGAGAACCTGGCCCCTCCCCCTCTGCCGCCAGACTCCTGGCTGGGTCTCAGTGCCTGTTACCCCCAACTCCCACATCCCCACCCTCCACCCCGCAGTATTCTACGCACCTGCATTTGGCCGACGACTGCATGAAGCACTTCAAGGGTTCGGTGGAGAAGCTGTGCGCTGTGGAGCAGGTGGGCGTGGGCCTGGGGCAGGGGGCGGGGCCTCGAGGAGGCGGGCCTGTCGTGAGGGGGCCGGGTCTGCAGGGGAGGAGCCTTGTAGGGGTGTGGCCTGCGAGAGGAGTGGATCCCGTGCAGAGGCCGGCCTGGCACATGGGTGTGGGCAGGTGCATAGAGAGGTAGGACCCGGGGTTGGGGCCTGAGGAGAGGTGGGGCCTTGTGAGGGGCGGGACCTGTTGATGGACAGGGATGAAATCTTCGGAGACCCGGTAGTAGGATGAAGCGGGTCCCCAGGGTGCTGCCGAGAACCCTGCGGGTGTCCCAGCCCTGGCCCCGCCCCCGGCCCGCAGGACTTGGCCATGGGCTCAGATGCAGAGGGTGAGAAGATCAAGGACGCCATGAAGCTGATCGTGCCCGTGCTGCTGGACGCGGCGGTGCCAGCCTATGACAAGATCCGGGCCCTGTTGCTCTACATCCTTCTGCGGAACGGTGGGCTGGGGGAGGGCCCCCGGACACCCCCGTCCACTGGGGTCTGTAATGATCCTGGGATTGTCTCTACCCCATAATTTCCTTGACCTTGGGCCGCCTCCACTCCCCAAGCACACTGGACCCCGCAGATACCCCTCTCGACCCTGGGAACCCCCCTCCGTTAACCTAGGGGAACTTTGATCGACACGAGGGCTCCACTGACACAGGGACCCCCACATCTATGACTCCTCCGAACTTAGCCCCCTCAACTAATTCCAGAGGTTCCCCCATCTGTCCTCTCTGGGATCTCCATCCAGAATTCTGGGATCCTCCTAGCACCTGCCCCAGTGGCTCCCTCGGTCCTGAGGACCACCCCCCACCCCACCCCAAATGCAGGATGCCCCCATCACAGTCTGGGGACCTCCTTCCGCCACCACCCAGGAGCCCCATGGCCACCTCCTGTCCCCCCCGCCCTCCCCAAGCCGGCCCCCCTCATGAGAATCCCATCTACAGGAGCCCCTCCCTCCCCCGTCCTCTTCCGCCAGGTGTGAGTGAGGAGAATCTGGCCAAGCTGATCCAGCATGCCAACGTGCAGGCACACAGCAGCCTCATCCGGAACCTAGAGCTGCTGGGGGGCACGGTCACCAACCCCGGGGTATGCCGGGAGCAGACTGTGGGTCAGAGACGGGGCAGGAAGCAAATGTGGGTATGGGGAGGGGGGGTGCCCGTGAGAGTCAGAACCTGGGTCCCGGGGGGGCGGAGGGCACATCATCGGGGCCAGGGCACAGGGTTTGGTGTGGCTCTTGGAGGACAGAGAGGTCTGCAGGATCAGGTCTGGGACCGGCGGGCCCCACAGCTGTCATCAGTCTTGGGTCGCATGATAAGCAGGGCAGCGAGGTGTAGTCAGAACCTTGGCCCCGGTCATGGTGTGGGGTGGGGTGTGTGGCCTGAGGCCCTGGTGGGCGGACAGCAGGGTCTCGAGCATTGGGATCAGGGCCCACGGTCGACCCCGGTCTCTTGGAGGTCTTGGACGACCTCCCACCCAAAACACACACTCAGCAGCCTCCTGCGCCCAGCTGCCTGCCCAGCCGCTCCTGTCTCCCTCTGGCCCTGTGTGTCCCCACCTCCCTGACCCTGCCTCCACTGCCGGGGAGGCTCTCGTGTCCCCCTCGCCTGTCCCTCATCCCCCTCCCAGCCCCTGTCTGTCGCCCTGTGCCCACCTCCTGGCTCCCGTTTTCTCATCCCCACCTCCTCTCCTTGTCTTTCTCTCTGCCCCATCGCTTGGTCTCATTTCATCCGTATTTCTCTCTCTCTCTCATTTTCTCTCCTCTCCCTCCCTCCCTTTTCCTTCCCTCTTTCTCCCTCTCCCTGCCCCTTTCTCCTTCTCTCTCTTTCTTCCCTGTCTCTCTGCTCCTCTGTTCCATTTCTCCATCTTTTTCTCCAGCCCTTCCCCCAAGCCAGACGAGCCCCAGCCCCATCTGTGACCCGCCTCCTTCTCCCCCATCCTCCCACTGTCCCACCACTCCCCCCTCCATCCCACCACCACCTGTAGGGCTCTGGGACCTCAAGTCGGCTAGAACGGAGGGAGCGCCTGGAGCCCACCTATCAGTTATCCCGCTGGACCCCAGTCATCAAGGACGTGATGGAGGTACCACTGGTGGGGTCTGACCTCCCCCTGTGCCCCCCCACCCCCGCCAAGTCCTGCCCTTGACTAGGTGGGGGCTCAGTCCTCTTCATGTCATGGTGCTAAGCCTCAGGGCTTAAGGGAATATCCCTCATTACGGGCATCCCTCTGGCATCCGATCTGCTCTGCCAGGGGAGTGTCCCAAGCTGACATCCAAGTAATTGGGACCAGATGGGCACCTCGTGGGGGAGCCCCATTTCCTGTCCAACCACTGGCTCCTTCCTGTGTCCCCCTCTATTCTCTTCCCCTGCTGCCCCCACCAAAAGTCCCCTTGCTCCCCCTTAACCCTCCCCACCACCTGGCCCTGCCCATCCTGGGGGCGCAAAACAGCAACAACAAAAAGGACCAGGCCAAGGGGGCTGCCTCCTGCCTGCTGTTCCTCTGGAACCTGGTACCTCTCCCCACTCAGGGGCCCAGCAGGCCTCCCCCTCCCATCCCTATGGACTCTGGAGCCTGGACTCCTGGGTCCCCAAGGAACTGCAGATACAGACTTCTGGGTCCCCAAAGGCTAGAGATACAGATGGGGGCTCCTGTCTGCCAGGATCTTGGCCCCTGAACAAACCCGGGGGAGGGGGGGCTCCAGAGCCCAGGCCCCATCACCTGAGGCTCCCTCTGTGGCCCCCAGGATGCCGTGGAGGACCGGCTGGATAGAAAGCTGTGGCCCTTTGTGTCCGACCCCGCCCCCACCTCCAGCTCCCAGGCTGCAGTCAGGTGAGGGCCCCAGGGGACACCCCCCCACCCCCGCCCATGTTAGCTGAGGGTTGTGAGGGCGGGCGGAGAGCCTCCTGCCCGGAGACTGACCTCTGCCCTCCTCCCCCTGCACAGTGCCCGCTTCGGCCACTGGCACAAGAACAAGGCCGGTTTGGAGGCACGGGCGGGGCCCCGGCTCATCATCTATGTCATGGGCGGCGTGGCCATGTCAGAGATGAGGGCCGCCTATGAGGTGACCAGGGCCACCGATGGCAAGTGGGAGGTGCTCATTGGTGAGCAGCCGGGACTGGGGTCCCTGGGTGCTGGGGCTGGTCTCCTAGGTGCCTTGGAGGAAGGGTGGGGGGGCTGACAGCTGGACTCCCAGCTGGGTCCCCAAAGCCTGGAGCCCACACAGGGCTTGAATCTGCCTGTATCCTGAGCTTCCCCGGGGGCTGGCGCCGGGGCTGGGCCTCCCAGGGAGGGGGTCACCTGCGGGCCAGACCCCCGTGTTTCTAAGGACCCCTGTGTCCTCAGAATCAGAGGCTGCTTTCCCAAGGACCTCAGCTGGGGGTCCTGAGACTGCCTCCCCCCACCCCAACCCTCCCTTACTGTCCAGGCTCGTCACACATCCTCACTCCAACCCGCTTCCTGGATGACCTCAAGACGCTGGACCAGAAGCTGGAGGACATTGCCCTGCCCTGACCCGCTCCCCCTCCCCCTCCCCTTCCAGAGAAATAAAATCCTCCCTTCTGTCTGCCAGCCAGTGCCCACCTCGCCTTCTTTCCGAGGAGCCGTATTGGGCCAGCCTCCCGTGGGCCCACCTCCCTGACCTGTGTCTCAGAACCCAGGACCCAGGACTCATCCCGCCAGATGGCATCTTAAGCCGGGGCCAAGGTTAAGGATTGGGCTCAGTTTGAACACTGGCTCCTTGGCCGACCCGCTGGCTTCTCCGTGCATCCAAAAATCGGGGCCAGTGACGGCAGCAGCTTTGCAGAGGAGATAAGGGATGGTGCCAGAAAGCTGATAGCAAAACACGTGACAGCTGCTGTTCCTCCACTGTCACTAGAGTTATCTTGGCGGCTCTGATGCGACTCTTAGTATTATTAAGCAGAACGGACCCTGCATCCTGCCCCCCCACCCCCCGCCTCCCGGGAACTGTCTTCCTGAGACCTGGAGCCGTACAAGGCTTGGGGGCTTCTCCAGCTCCTGGGATCAGAGTCGTCTTCGGTGGGAGGACAGGCACACAGCAAACCGTGCCCGCTTCCCACCCCAGAGTTAGAACTCTGCTCATCGTCCTCCCCCCGCCCGGGGTGTTCAGAGGATACACGAGTGTGACAGGGCCACCATACCCAAGTACCACATTCTGGGTGACTTAAACACCAGAAATGTATTCTCTCGCAGTTCTGGAGGCTGGAAGTCCGAGGTCAAGGTGTCGGCTGAGGCCTCGCACCTTGACAAGTAGACACCTAGATGTCCTCTTCTCCCTGTGTCTTCACATGGTTATTCACCTGCTTGTCTGTGTCCTAATCTCTTATAAGGACACCAGTCATATTGGATTAAGGCCCACCCTAATGACCTCATTTTAACCTAATTATCCCGTAAAAGACTCTGTCTCCAAATGCAGTCACATTCTGAGGTTCTGGGGGTTAGGACTTCAACATGAAGTTTGGGCGGATACAACTCAGCCCGTAACACTCGGCCGAAAGGAGAAACGGGTCTCACAGTGTGAATAGGACACATGGTGACCGTTCTCTCTGGGGCACAGATGCAGAGCCAGGTGGACAGCAAGCAGAGGGGGCTGTGGGAGCCCAGAGGATACCCTAATCCACCCAGTCTGGGGGCAGTCAAGAAGGGCTTCCTGGAGGAAGGGGAAGTCTGAGTTGAGAATGGAAGGAGGAGTCAGGAGCACCTGGGTGGCTCAGTCAGTTCAGTGTCTGACTTCGGCTCAGGTTGTGATCTCGCGGGTTTGATCCCTGCATCGGGCTCTCTGCTGTCAGTGCGGAGCCCGGAGCCCGCTTGGGATCCTCTGTCCAGCCCCCCCTCCCCGCCCCTCCCCTACTCACACTCTCAAAAGTAAACACACACAAAAAAAAGGAGTCAGGGAAGGGAGGGAGGGAGGGCACCTGGACACAAAGGCAAGAGATTGAGACGGAGCAAAAGAGATATTAAGGGGTAATAAAATCTGAGAGCCACACGGGGCCTCTGGGGGCCCAGGGTGAGGATCTGGCCTCTGCTGGTGCAGTGGGAAACCACAGAAGGGATGTGAGCCAGGACAGGTGGGGACCGCATCTAATGCTGGTGAAGAGGTTCCGCTGGGGGGGGGGGGGGGGG
>NC_064816.1:5546722-5612535 GCF_023721935.1 Panthera uncia | reverse complement strand
GGGGGGGGGGGGCGGGGGGGGGGGGGGGGGGGGGGGGGGCCTGGCCCCCCCGGGGGGGCCGCTCCGGGGGGGGGGGGGGGTGCCAGGGGAGGGGGTCTGGATGGGTGGGTACAGCGCCCCCCAGTGGAACGTTGCTTATTTCCATTCTATCACCTCGGGATGTGGCCCGTCCAAGACTGGGACCGGGAAGGCATGGGCAGAGGCAGGACGCACAGGAAGCTTCCTTACCAGTCCTGGAGGACGTGGCCCTGATTTAAGCCCCCTTATCCTTTTGAGAATTCGGGGAAATCTAAGGACTTTTTTTCCCCAGAAAAAAATCGCCCACGCAGTTTTGCAGGTGGGGCCTTGGAGAAGCGCTGAACACTCTGACCCCGCAATTCTACTTCTAGGATTTACACGAAACTCCCAACAGGGCGGGAAGATGCACAGGGTCCGTCGAGGGAGTGGGGTGCGGGGTGGCGGTGAGACGCCCGCCCTGGAGGCCCGGCTCCCCGCCAGGCCTCGGCAGGGAAGCCTTTTAACTGGCCGAGCCGGAGTGGGAGGGAGATAGTTTCACAGTTTAATATTTAAACTCGCTTTCCGGGGGGGATGTCGCTTAAGCAGGTGAGCGCTGCGAGCACCAGGGGGCGCTGTGGCTCAATTTTTCGGTTTCTTCACACTTTCCAGTCTGCGCCTGGAGTTTGGGTGGCCCTGGCTGGAAACGACAAGAAGTAAGCCAGCGGTGACTCCGTGCTTCCCCGCAGGAACAAAATTGGTGCTTACACCGGCCTCTGCCCCTTATTTGTACCTGGGAGATGTTGTAACGTCTCCGACTTAAGGACATTTTGATTCAAACAGATATTCACAGACCCTTCTGGGCCACAGCAGCCAGCAGTGTCGGGTCCCCTGACCATGTCGCAGGCATCATGCCAAGCCCTCTGCAGGCATTACTCAGACTTCTCAAAACCTTCCTATGGGAATACGATCCAACCTCCCTCTCTCTGCTTTAACAAGGTCCCTCCGTGACTCCACTGGCTCCCTCAGCCACAGCAAGGCTGGACTTGCTGCTGTCTCTCAAACACACCACGCTCTTCCAGCCACAGGGCCTTTGCACCTGCTGTTCTCTTTGCCTACAATGCTCTTTCCCCCAATCTCCATATCCCTCCCTCCTTCTCGTTTTAGCTCAAATGTCACAGTGCCTTATCTCCTCAGGACATTTATCCCAACTAGGACATTTTGGGGTTGTCTTCCTGTCCTGGGGAATGGCCCCCATTCTGGATTTGGCTGGCTGCTTCTTCGTGACCCTATGCAACTTTTTCCTTAGCGTCTGTCCCCACCATCCCCACCGTGCGGTTTCCTCGGTCAACAGGTGGTTAGCACCATAGCCTAGATCAGCTTAAGCTGTAGATGAGAATCCTCTCTCCCTGGTGGAGTTGGATACTTGTACCTTCTCAGGGGATCCATAATGTCATGATGCTTCAATTGATCTGTGGGTTGGGGGGAGTGGGGCATATGCCCCCTTGTCCCCACCAGTTCTCCCCATAAAGGTGTTAGCTGCTATCAAGTCTCAACGCCTGGACCCATGATTTCTTGAGGCTTATTTCCAACCTTATTAATCCTTCCACTGGAATTAGCTGGGATCCTTCTCAAATGACCTTTCCCTCCGCAACTAGTTGGACATAGAAAGCCACAGAAAGCAACAACCTGATACATTGTCTTCGGTATTCTCCCCAGGAGCCCCAGGAGGCAGCAGGATCTGAGTTTATCAGGGAGGTCTGGGGTGGAGACCATGTGATGGACGGCCACATTGTAAGCAACTAGGAAGAATCCAGGAAACTCTGGCTGTGGTAATGATGATCATCATAATAATACATTATTGATACAATATTATTATTATTTAACACTCTAATGGGGACCAGCCCTGGGCAGGCTAAGAAGGAGGGCCCCACAAAGGGAGCAAAAAAGGATTTCTCAGGC
This sequence comes from Panthera uncia, assembly GCF_023721935.1. NCBI lineage: Eukaryota > Metazoa > Chordata > Mammalia > Carnivora > Felidae > Panthera > Panthera uncia. The sequence goes on along the minus strand of NC_064816.1, from coordinate 5,610,579 downwards.
TAACATCAGCGCCTTGGAGGGTCCGAGGGCCCGCCCCAGAAGAAGTGAGGACTAAGGTTCTCAGCATCAGGAATGCACCGAGTGGGAGTTCTCCACCCTTGCCGTGCCCTGGGGCCTCTTCTAGAATAATACCTCATCCAAGTCATACAAGGAGGGGAAAGGTTTGTGGTCTCGAACTTGCTCAATTTACAGCAAACGTGAGGCTCCAGGGCTCGCTGGAGCTGCCAGCTGGGCAGGAGGGGTGGTGGCCACATGGGGACAGGCAGGACCCCCGCAGAGGAAGGGGCAGAGGAAGGAGTGCCCCACGCCTTCACCTTCCTTGGTAGGAAGGGGCTCCGTGGCCCCAGCACAGGAACGGGAAGTGAGTGTGACTCAGTGAGCCAAGGAAACCTCCAGACAGGGAGGAACATCAAAGGAGAATGTCTGTTCCACGGGAGCCCAGACAGTGAGGAGGCGAGGCGAGCTTCCCTTTTCTGTCGTTCTAAAGTTACTCAAAATCTTAAAACGCAAGTTAACCAACAGCTGCCAAGAATATTGTGAAAAGGCATCGAGAGTGAAGAAATTGTCTTGTGAGTGGGAAGTTTCTGCTCCAGCGGGGGCCAGAGACGGACGGAGTCATCGGGGCTGGGGTGCCGGTGGGGACAGGACAGGACGGGGAGGTCCCGGCTGGGGCTCTGCCCCACCCCCCACCCCCTGCCTCTAGTGACCACAGTGCTTTTTGAGAGCACTCAGAGCCTCAATCCCTGTCGGCGGCTGGGGAAATTCTGGGAAAATAATGGAATAATGGTAAGGGAAGGCAACACGTACGAAGCAGTCACTCTGTGTGGTGCCCCATTCTGGATGGTTCTGCAGATCCATGTGAAGCCTCGTTTAGCGAGTCAGAAGGAGCAAGACAAACACTGTATGGTTTCCCTCGTGTGGACTCTCTCCCTCCAACTTTACTGAAATGTAATTGACATATAACACGGTATAAATGTAAGGTGTACAAGGTAGTGATTTGATATATGGATGTATTGCAAAATGATTTCTGTAATAGGTTACTTAACACATCCAACCCCACACATAGTTACCGTGTGTGAATGTGTGTGTGTGCGCGTGTGCGCGTGTGTGGTGAGAACTTTTACAAATCTATTCTCTTATAAGGCAGTTTGCAGCACTGAGCCTGCTTGGGATTCTCTCTCTCCCTCTCTCCGCCCCTCCCCCCTCAGAAAAAATAAACAAACTTAAAAGAATACATATACAATACAGTAATGTTAGCTGTAGTCCCCAGAATTCATTCATCTTCTAGATGGACGTTTGGACCTTTTGACAACCTTCACCTTCACCCCTCCCCCCGAACCGCCTTGACAACCACCTATCTGTTCTTTTTTCTATGAGTTTTTTTTTTTTTTTTTTTTTTTAAGATTGTTGTATGGGGGACACGTGGGTGGCTCAGTCGGTTAAGCATCTGACTTCAGCTCAGGGCATGATCTCACAGGTTCGCGAGTTCGAGTCTCGCCCTGGGCTCTCTGCTGTCAGCACAGAGCCCACTCCGGATCCTCTGTTCCCCCTCTCGAAAATAAACAAACATTAAAAAAAAAAAAACAAAAAACACCTTCCTAGAGAATAGGACACTATTTACTGCACTTTATTACCCTCCTCTGTTTACTTTGGTAAACTGTCCACCGTCCAGATGAGCATATGACATTTATGCAAGATAGCGGGAGGCGTTTTCCACAGCCATAGGGTGCCAGGAAAAGGTAAAATGGTTTAGGACTTTCTATGACCTGATTACAGCTGTCAAGGAATTTTCTGTATTTTTAGGACTTTTGGAGGACCTTGCGAAACGATCATGTTTCACAGCCCCAGAGCCGAGTCGATGAGCATAATGAAACTAACATTTCAGTTGCTTTTCCTTATAAGAGCTATTTTAGGGACGCCTGGGCGGTTCAGTCCGTGAAGCGTCTGACTTCAGCTCAGGTCATGATCTTGTGGTTCATGGGTTCAAGCCCCGCATTGGGATCTCAGCTGTCAGCGCTGAGCCTGCTTCAGATCCTCTGTCTCCCTCTTTCTGCCACTCCCCCACTCTCTCTCAGTCTCTGTCTCTCTGTCAAAAATAAATAAGCATTAAAAAAAAAAAAAAAGATTGAAGGGCGCCTGGGGTGCTCAGTTGGTTAAGCATTCAACTTTGCTCAGGTCATGATCTCACAGTCTGTGAGTTCGAGCCCCATGTCAGGTTCTGTGCTGACCGCTCAGAGCCTGGAGCCCGCTTCGGATTCTGTGTCTCCCTCTCTCCCTGCCCCTCCCCTGCTCTGTCTCTCTCTCTCTCTCTCTCTCTCAAAAATAAGTAAATATTAAAAACAATTAAAAAAATTAATATGTGAAATCAAAAAAAGCCAGGCTGGATGGAGGCAGTTTCTACAAAACTCTTTCTACCCCCCTGACTTTGCTCTCCATGCACCCCCTCCCTGGTCCATGTACCACGCTCCCCATGGTTGGGGTGGGAACATGCCTTAGTTAAAAGGGAAGATTTTGGCATTGGGCAAATCTGAGCCTGAAATCTCCCCTTTGAAAGTGATCGACTTCACCCAGGTGAGTTTTCCCATTTTGGAAAACTGCACATGGCTGCTTGGAGAACTGGAAAGGCGGTCGTAGGGAGCGCGGGAGGCCGTGGTGGAGGCGGGGTGTGGAGGCTCCGGCCAGATGAGACCTCCCCTCTATCCCCTTATATTCATATTCCTCAGCTGAAGGGGGGGGTGCAGGTTGCTCTGTAATCGCCCCATTTTTTGATTACTCTGCATGAGTAGGAATATGGGGGACATTTATTTTATAAACTTCTGTATTCTTGGAATTCCTTTTATTTTTTTTAATTTTTTAATTCCAAAAAATTTTTCATTTTTATTTTTGAGACAGGGAGAGACAGAGCATGAGCGGGGGTGGGGCAGAGAGAGAGGGAGACACAGAATCCGAAGCAGGCTCTGGGCTCTGAGCTGTCAGCACAGCTGAGATCATGACCTGAGCCAAAATCAAGAGTCAGACACTTAACCGACTGAGCCGCCCAGAGGCCCCTACCCTTCTTTTTATTTTTTTAAGGAAAGTGGGGACAACCTGCTGTGTGACCTCAGGCAAATCACTTAGCCTCTCTGAGCCTCAACAACCCCTTTTGTCGAGATAATAACCTCATCTACCTGACAGGATGGTGGTCACATGTGTAAATTTCTCCACAAACAGTAGATGGGATCACCTCAGAGCTCCCTGAGGAGCCTCCACGATGGAAAATATTCCGCAAGGAGGCAACAGGCCCAAGGAACCGAGCCAGGGACGCTGAGAGGCGGGAGTAGGTCTCTGCAAAGGAAAATCTCAGGGAGTTAACACTGGAAAACTCCACGATCTTTACCACCCGGCCTCCAGACTCTCTCTGTTCCTTGCCCCAGGGGACAGCCTGGCCTGGTCAGCTCCTGCCAGAGCCCACAGCTTATCGTCTCCAAACCTGTGCTGTTTGCTGGCTGCTGCTTAGACTCCCCCTTCTGCCCTGCAGACTCCCCGCCTGCCCCACCCCTCCCCCACCAGGTCAGAAGTGTTTATAAATGAAGCCAGGCTCGCCAGCTCTCGCTTAAAGAAATCGGGCAGCGTTCCGAGGCTTTTACTTTCCTGTCATTCATGCGGGACAGGAAGCAAGTGTCAATGATTCTTTCCTGATTTGGCTCAGCCACCTGTCAGCTCAGCTCTGTCACCAGAACAGCAAGCTGTCTGTTGCCCAGGGAGGCGAGAAACCAACCGGAAGCTCATGTTGCTTCTAGAGGTCAGTTCCCCAGGCTCCGTGCCTGCAAAGCAATCCTTCAAGGGCACATGTACAGTAACCGAGGCGAACACAAGCCGCTAACAGTTGTGAATATTTCCAGGATCTGCTGCACCACACAGGAGAACCAGTTGTACGGGGCACAAAAATCCTCTCTGTCTGCAGTAGACTTCAGGACACAGGTTTCCTTCAGATTGTTGGGAAACTCCTTTTTTTCCAACCATCATTTAAGTTAGAAGACTTTGGTGTTGGGGGCGCCTGGGTGGCTTAGTCGGTTAAGCGTCCGACTTCAGCTCGGGTCATGATCTCATGGCTTGTGAGTTCGAGCCCCACATCGGGCTCTGGGCTGACAGCTCGGAGCCTGGAGCCTGCTTCGGATTCTGTGTCTCCCTCTCTCTCTGCCCCTCCCCTGCTCACGCTCTGTCTCTGTCTCTCTCTCAACAATAAATATTAAAAGAAAAAAGCATTTGGTATTGATAATCACACAGCTCTATGCGTTTGTGGAAACTCATAGACCTCAGTAAAAAGGATGAATTTTACTTCATGTAAATTACACCTTATTTTTCAAAGAGACAATACTTGGGAAAAACAAAACATTCGTGCTGCCTGCAGGTATATATGTTTGTCAAAATGCATCCAACTGAATGCTTAAGATAGATGTGGTTTATTTAACGAAAATCATCCCTCAATAAAGTGTGTGATTGCCATACTATACATTTTAAAGGCCTGGCTCTGGAATTTTATTTGATAGCATTTGATGCAAAATCGAGGCCACTAGAACTCAGTTTCATTGATAGAAATCTGGGGGGCGGGTAAAAAGGGGTGGCTTGGTCGCTTAAGTGTCTGACTCTTGATTTGGGCTCTCTCCTCCTCTCTCTCTCTGCCCCTCCCCCTCTTGAGTTCTCTCTGTCGCTCCCTATCAAAATAAATAGATAAACTTAAAAAAAAGAAGTCAGGGATAATGAAAACATTTTCTCTTTTTTTTAAGATTTTTTTTAACGTTTATTTTTGAGAGACAGAGAGACAGCGTGAGTGTTTGTGTGTGGGCGGGGGGGGGGGGGCAGAGAGAGAGGGAGACACAGAATCCGAAGCAGGCTCTGGGCTCTAAGCTGTCAGCCCAGAGCCCGACGCGAGCCAGACACGTGGCTCGAACTCACAGACCCAGAGATCATGACCTGAGCTGAAGTCAGACACTTAACCAACTGAGTCACCCAGGCACTTCTATTTTCTTTCTTTCTTTCTTTTCTAATATTTATTTATTTTGAGAGGGAGAGAGAGAGAGAAAGAGAGCCCATGCATGAGTGGGGGAGGGGTGGGGAGAGAGGAAGAATCCCAAGCAGGCTCCGTGCTATTAGCATAGAGTCCGGTGAGGGACTCATCCCATGAACCTTGAGATCACGACCTGAGCCTAAACCAAGAGTCAGATGCTCAGTCCACCGAGCCACCCAGGTGCCCCTTTTCTTTTTCTTTTTCTTTTTTTTTTTAACTTTGCCTTTTTGTAGTAATCTCTACACCCCACGTGGGGCTGGAACTCACAGCCCAGAGATCAAAAGTCGAATGCTCTTCTGACTGAGCCAGCCAAGCATCCCGAAAATATTTTATTTTTCTTTAAAGACAATGAAAAGGCCTGTGGCCCTTTCCTGTTACTTAACTAAGGGTTTTCAAACTAAGATTCCAAGGAATCCTAGGGGTTCCTCATACTCCCCCTGCTTTTCACCCAACCTGAAGTCAGAGCTGCTACTTCTGTGCCCCTCAAAAGCTTTTACCCGAAAAGTTCTGAGACCAAAGGGTTTGAAGAGCCAGAACTCTCAAACGATGACTTTTGCTGCCTCCTGAGTCACCCTTGTGCCCAAGCTGTGTCTGTCCCTTCAAGGAAGGGAGCCTGTGACATTGCTTATCCCAGCCAGGCTCTCTGCCTTCCTGCCCCCCTAGTTTTCTTTCAGTTCCTCAAAGCTGGTGCATCCTGTCCTTCCCCAGGGCCTTGGGACATGCTGTTCCTTCCACCCAGAAAGCCCTCTCTCACTGGTTCTTTTGCTTAACTTGTCTCATCCTCTGATTTCTTCTCAGCCATCTCTTCCTCCACAAACCCTCCCTGGATTCTTCCACCGGGGGCCATGTTCTTCTTTTTTTTAAGTTTATTTATTTTGAAAGGGGGAGAGGAGGGGCAGAGGGAGAGAGAGCGAATCCTGCATTGTCAGTGCCGAGTCCGATGCGGGGATCGAACCCATGAACCGTGGCATCATGACCTGAGCCGATATCAAGAGTCAGACGTTCAACCAGCTGAGCCACCCAGGCGTCCCTTGGGTGGGACATTCTAATGTCAGAAGTTCTCCCAGAACCGGGTTCCTGTCCTTCAGGGCACAAGTGACTGGTGGGCGTTGAGGCTGGCTGAGCACTCTCTTGGTGTCTGTCTTCTTCCGACAGGGCAAAGTGCAGGGCGGGGTGGGGGGGGAGGGGTGTCCCCTTGCTCCCCACCACACACACGTGCATAGCGTCACATCTGGCACATAGTAGGTGCTCAATAAGCATTGCCTATACTTTGGCTCGTGTACACGGCTGTTTTTACACAGGGATTTCACACACACCTATCACTTTCACCAAAATACGACATACAGAAAGACACGGGTGCGGATCTGAGCGTAAGCTCAAATTTTTCACTCCGTTCCCAGAAACCCTCCATCTGCCCTTTTCTCATCAGACTCCCCAGGAAACTTCCATCCTCCAACAGCATAGATTCGTTGTGCTTTTTTTTTTCCTTTCTTCTTTTTTTGGTCCTTTTGTTTTTTTTTAATGTATTTTTTCAAATTTATTTTTTTAATTTTTTTAATGTTTATTTATTTCTGAGACAGAGATAGAGCATGAGTGGGGGAGGGGCAGAGACAGAGGGAGACACAGAATCTGAAACAGGCTCCAGGCTCTGAGCTGTCAGCACAGAGCAAGGCTCGAACCCATGGGCTGTGAGATCATGACCTGAGCTGAAGTCGAATGCTTACTTAACCAGCTGAGCCACCCAAGCACCCCTGGCCTAGATTCTTTTGCTCACAATTATAATGGTGAGAATCTTCCAGACTATTGCATATAGCTGCAAATGATACAGTGTGATCTCTCATTCATACTCATTTCTGTTGACTGGGGTGGGCAATTTTTTTTTTTTTTCCTGTAAAGGACCAGATATAGCCAGGTTCACCTCTGTAGGCCATATAGTCAGTCTCTGTCACAACTTTTCAACTCTGCCACTGACCTAGGAAAAGCAGCCTCAGATAATCTATAAAATAGTGGCCATGGCCACGTTCCAAGAATGCTTTATTTATGGGCGCTGGGATTTGAATTTCATATACGTTTCATATGTCACTAAGGATTACATTTTTTCCCCCAACGATTTAAAAATGTAAAAACTCTTTGGCAGCTCCCCAAAGAGTTAAACATAGAATTGCCATATGATCCAGCAATCCCACTCCGGGGTATATACCCAAGAAACCTGAAAGCAGGGATTCAGAGATGTTTATACACCGATGATTACAGAGGCATCATTCCCGACACCCAATAGGTGGAAACAATGCACACGACAACTAACAGAAGAATGGATAAACACAAGGTGGCCTGTCCATACAGAGGAATATTAGCCATAAAAAGGAATGAGGTTCTGGGGCGCCTGGGTGGCTCGATCAGTTAAGCGTCCGACTTCAGCTCAGGTTATAATCTCACGGTTCGTGAGTTCGAGCGCCCAGTCGGGCTCTGTGCTGACAGCTCAGAGCCTGGAGCCTGCTTCGAATTCTGCATCTCTCTCTCTTTGCTCCTACGCTCACGCTCTGTCTCTCTCGCCCTGAAAAAATAATAATTAAAAAAAAAAAACGCAAAAAACCCCAAAACGTAAAACCATGCTTAACTCCTGGGCTGCACAGAAATAGACAGTGGGCCAGATTTGTCCCATGGGCTGTCGTTTGTCACCATCTGTTGCGGATCGTTCCATTGAAGGAAAATAAACCATGAATGTATCCATTCCATTGTTGATGGGCATCCGGGTATGAACCTCCTATGCAGTTCACACACGGGGAGGTTATTTTGGCCTCGCCTGCACTCCCCACCCCTGCATGCAAACTCCCAGCGTCTGGAACCAGGGCTTCTGGAATCATGCCCCAGGCACTACCTCCTGGACCAGCCCCAGCCCGGATGTGACAAGGGGGGGCTCTTGAATGGGGAAACTGTGGCAGGGGGGAGGGGGGCAGGGCTTCCCACCGCTAGGGCCCTGGAGTCTGGCCTGGGGGCTTCCTCTTGGCCCCGGATGTGGGATGGGAGGGTCAGGGGGCCAAGAAACTTTGCCAAGACAGGAAGCTCCACATTCAGAAGCTTTAAAGAGGGACATGTGGCAGGGGCACGAAATCAGTGTCCGAGATTTGGCCTGCTGAGTCCATCCAGAGGGTAAGTGACGGCTGCCCAGAGCCCAGCCCTGGCTCAGCCCAGAGCCCCAGCCCGAGGGGGCCATGGTAAAGCGGGGACTCCAGCCGCGTCCCCCACAGGGACCCAGGGTTCCATATCCCTCCTGCTCTGTAGGCCCCATCCTCCCCGGACCCAGCTGTGGGTGTCTTGGTCCCCTCTTGCAGTGCCTGCGGAATGAAGGCTCTTCCCCTCCTCCTCCTCCCTGTCCTGGGGCTGCTGGTGTGTGGCAGGTCTCTGTGTCCAGTGGAGGAAGCCATCAATGAGAAGATCCAGGACGGCACCCGCTCAAGTGAGGACCCTCAGCAGGGGCCTCAGAAACCCCTCTAACTCCTGACATAGAGCCACCGTGAAGCCAGCCCCAACCAGAACCAAACCTCACCCCCAGACCCGACCCAACCGCAGCCCCCATGCAGCTCGGCCTTCAGCAGAAGCCCCAAATCCTCCTTCCTCAAAAACACTCATGGGAGCCTGGGAGGCGGTGAGCTGCCCGCCCACGGCTCTCGCTCTCCACCAGGGCCCCGACCACCTGGGCCCTCCTCCAAAGCGCTTTCCAGACCCCCTGGGCGGGTCTCCAAACCACCCCGGCAGCATGAAAGTGGGGCAGGGGCAGCTTGGTCTCATTCGGTCCCTTCTTCTCCCACAGTCCTTGAGACAATAAGGACCATCGGCCTGAGCTGCCGAACGGTCACCTCCAGGGGTGACTTGGCCACCTGCCCCTTAGGTGAGTACAGAAGTCCTTTGTCCAGGCTCTCAGTTATATTCCCAGTACCCCGTACCCCCTCCCCCTAAGACCAGCCTCTATTTCTTTCCCTTTAAAGGTTTCTTTATTTTGAGAGAGACAGAGGAAGGGAGGGGCAGAGAGAGAGGGAGACAGAGGATCCCAAGCAGGCTCCAGGCTCAGCAGGAGCCCAACGCGAAGCTCCATCCCACAACCCTGGGATCCCGAGCTGAGTCCGAGGTTTAACCAGCTGAGCCCCCCAGGCGCCCCCAGCCTCGGTTGCTCGAGTCCGCTTCCCTGGAGTCCTGGTCTGCAGCCCCAGCCCTCCCCGCGCCCCCGCTCCGGGACCGCATTTCCTTAGGACACCGGAGAGTCCAGGCCCCCCAGCCGCCGGCCTCCCTGCCGCAAGCACTGCGGCCCCCATTCCCAGGTGTTGGAGTCTCCAGCCCCCTCCGACCCCCAGGCCCGTAGCCTCCGGCTCGGGGCCAAGCTCCCTCCCCTCTCGCCCGCAGGCTTCGCCGTCACCGCCTGCACTTGTGGCTCCGCCTGCGGCTCGTGGGACGTGCGCGCCGAGACCACCTGCCACTGCCAGTGCGCGGGCATGGACTGGACGGGGGCTCGCTGCTGTCGCGTGCAGGCCCCCGCCTGAGGTCGCCCGAGCGCGGCTCGGGCTGGGGGGCGTGGCCAGGCCTCAGAGGGGCGGGGACGGGCCTCAGATGGGGCGAGGCCAGGCCTCGGAGGGGCGGGGCTGGAAATAAACCCTGAGAAGACGACGGCGAGGGTCTGGGCGCCGCGCTGTCTTGCTGGGGTTTGGGGGAGAGAGCTGGCGTCTCCGAAAAGAGCGGGGCACGTAGACGCTGGAGGGAGGCGGTGGCCGGGGGGCGGCGCCCGTGGCTTTCTTCTGGCCATCCCCCTCTTGCCATGTTTGCCCCCACCTCTGCCTCGGAGAAGAGGGCCTCAACTTCCTCTAAGGACACTCACACCCAAGGAGCATCGCCTCCTTCAGGAGGGGAAGTGGGTGTTACCTTTGAGGCCACTTTGACGATCACCCTCGGGTCTCTGGCCTTCCAGGAAGGCGCTGGTTCATTCTGCCCCAGCCCCCACAACGAGGCTTCATCAGGGGTCTAGGTCTGGACGGCACGGGGACCCCCGCCCCCCCCATCCCTCATACCCTCCAGGCCCCCCAAGCCCCCAGTAGCCCCAGGGTCAAGGTGGACCCCTGAATCACCTCTCAGCCCAGAGTCCTGAGCCCCCGTCCCTCACTCCCCAACCTCACTGAGAGTCCCTCAAGGCACAGGCAAAGCCAGGCCGTGGACAGGGAGGACTCTCCACCGGAGCCGGCTGAGGACGCTTACCTGAGGCCACGAACCGCGAGTTCACGTTTTCACACTTGCAGGCGCCGTTTCGAGGAGTTAACAACCCGCGGCAGATACACCCTCACGGACACTTGAATATGAAAACAGAGTGCAGGGTAGTTGTCCGCTCTTTGGTGTATCCCTGGCGCTTCAAAGAGAGCATGTCACATAGTAGGCACTCAGGAAATGTCTGTTAAATAAATAACCGCATACGCACGTGGATACCCCACGCAGGTGCACACCCTCCATGTCCGGACACAGTTACACACGGCCATGTGCACACAGTACACAACCTAGTTACTATGGTCACACAGGGATACACCGTGCCTACACACGCATACACACACACACACACACACACACACACACACGTAGGCACAAGGAGGCACCCCTGAATCACAAAGGTGTGCCCGTGGAAAGAGGAGCATAGACACATAGACATATTTAAGCCCTGGACAGAGTCCCCATCCCAGCCTGGAATGACCGCGATCTCAGTCTGAATTCTGACCCAGAAGATGAGTCACGTGCGACCCCTGCACAGCTTCCTGGGGGCACAAATCTGGTGATTCAGAGTCCAGTTCCCTGGGACTCCTAATCCTAATTTATTATTATTATTATTGTTATTATTATCAAATAATAATCCTATTAGTTAAGATAGTTTTAAATTATCTTAAAACCCAGTCCCTTGAAAGACACAGACTCAGACTTCAGAACACTTGGTGCCCAGTCTTGAAAGGGACCCCAGCCTCAAATGTCACAGTCCCCAGCAGCACGCTCCAGGGACTTGGGAATGGGCAATGGGGTGGGATCCTGGTTTTCAAGATGTTTTGGACTCTCCTTCCACCGCCACCCACCTCCTACGATGCCACAGCCTCCTGTCTGCTCCTGGTGGCCATAAGCTGACATCACAAACACTCCTGTTGCCCCTGGAGCCCACCCAGACCCCAATCCAGAGGTTCCTCTCCTAGGTCCTCCCTCCTAACCCCACGGCGGCCATGGGGTTGAGGTGGGACCACTGAGTCAGAAGTGTGTTGAGGAGGAGAGAAGTTGAGTCTAGTACCTGGCCTGTCCCGCCCCCTCACTGATGTGGAGGGGGTGCCCTCCTTTGTCCCCAGATTCTGATCAGAATGTGTCTTTACCTCCAAGTCCCACTCAATTGTCCCCCTGTATCTGGACCCCAAGAAGGTACTCTTCAGAGCCTTCACTTCCAACACAGTCATTCTCTGTCCCACAGTGCACACTTGGACAGGCAAGCTCCTTTCTTAAGCCTCCATTTCCTCATTTGCCAACTGCCCAGCCCCGCGAGGCAGCCAAGATTGGTCTAGTTGCAAGTGCCACAAATGCCACTGCAAACTAGTGTGAGCAAAAGTAAAAGGAAATTTCTGGGTTATGTAACTGAGAGGCTCAGGGTAGAATAATGTCAGGTATGGCTGGATCCAGGTATCAAATGATGCCTCCAGGACCCGACTGCCTCTCCGGTCTGCTTTCCTCAGTGCTGGCTTCTCTCTCAGCAGGTCCTTCCCCATCACAGCTCCAGGCTTACATCTTCCCAGTCTCTGAGAGTCCCAGTGGAGAGGAAAAAAAGACGAAATGCCTTTTTTTCCTGGTAAATGCAACAAAAGTCCCGGGCCTGAGCTTCATTGGCTGACTCTGGCTCATTTGCCCACCCCTGTGTCGAATCTTAGACTCTGATTGGCTGGGCCTGGATCATGTGCCCACTCTAAACCAACCTCTGGTTTACGGTCGGTTGGACTTGAGACACATATTCTTTCTTAAGAGAAAACTGAGACCATTACTCCATGGCAGGGGGCTGGTCAGGGAACCCCACAGAGCCCTCTCATGACTGCTTGTGGGCCTCCATTTTCACAGTTACCATTTTGCCAGAGGGCTGGAGTCTGGTCTTGGCTTCAACTGACCTTCCGTAATGTGAGGTGCTGCGGCCCCACCCCCTGCACCTGTCCATCACAGCAGAGCCAGCTGCCCATTGGTCCGGCTCCTCCGCGGCTGTTACATCAGGAAAGGGAGTTGAATTCCTCAGTTGCTGACTTCTTTCTAAGGTCAGAGGGAGGAGCTCCCATCTAATCACTATTATTTTAATTTTTTTTTTAATTTTTTTTTAACGTTTTATTTATTTATTTATTTATTTTTTCAACGTTTTTTTTTTTTTTTATTTTTTTTATTTTATTTTTGGGACAGAGAGAGACAGAGCATGAACGGGGGAGGGGCAGAGAGAGAGGGAGACACAGAATCGGAAACAGGCTCCAGGCTCTGAGCCATCAGCCCAGAGCCTGACGCGGGGCTCGAACTCACGGACAGCGAGATCGTGACCTGGCTGAAGTCGGACGCTCAACCGACTGCGCCATCCAGGCGCCCCAACGTTTTATTTATTTTTGAGACAGGGAGAGACAGAGCATGAACAAGGGAGGGTCAGAGAGAGAGGGAGACAAAGAATCTGAAACAGGCTCCAGGCTCTGAGCTGTCAGCACAGAGCCCGACATGGGGCTCGAACTCACGGACCGCGAGATCGTGACCTGAGCCGAAGTCGGCCGCTTAACCGACTGAGCCACCCAGGCGCCCCATTTTAATTTTTTTTTTAACGTCTATGTATTTTTTGAGAGACAGAGCATGAGCTGGGAAGGGGACAGAGAGAGAGGGGGAGTCGCAGATTCCGAAGCAGGCTCCAGGCTCCGAGCTCTCAGCACAGAACCCCACGCGGGGCTCGAACCCATGAACCATGAGATCATGACCTGAGCCGAAGTTGGCCGGCCCAACCGACTGAGGCATCCAGGCGCCCCTGCCATCGAATCACTATTAAACCAATCTCTGAGCAGACAAGGTTGGCAATAGTTTAGAGAACAGTTTAATCGCACATTTAAGAGCTAAAACATACTTCTCCCACATAAAAGTCTTTTAAATTCTCTTTTACTTATTTTTCCAAAGGGAGGAAACTAGGATAGCTGATGAGGGAGGCCGAGGCAGGCTGAGCACAAACTAGCACCCCACCCTACCCCACCCCCCTCGCCTGGGTGGGATCTGTGTGATATTCCTTGGACACTCCCAGCTACCCAAGAACAAAGGAAAGGGGTTTAAGTAGTTGCCATGGTGATGTGGGAAACTAAGGCAAATGAAAAATCAAATCTGCTTACTGCCTACAGCCCATTGACAAGTCCTTGTGACCAGCAGAGTGACGTCCCTCTAGGAGCTCAGCTGCCTCAAGGATGACACTTTCCTGGGGGCAAAAAAACCTTAGCTTAACACGATCCCTACCTCAAGGATCCTGTAAATCAACTTCCTTTATCTCAACTGCCCCAAGATATATGCTGGCAACCATCCTCCCAGCTTCTGGCCCCTCCCCCATATACATCTGAAGGGTCTCGTGACTGAGGTTTTATCAAACAGTAATAAATGGTGTTTCCCTAGCAACAGCCAACCCCGCAAGGTCCTGGAACCCCTGCTTCCAAAATTCCTTAGAGACTTACTCCACCCCTGATCCCCTCCCAAATGAGGGCATATTTGAGTTACCTGTCACAACTCCAGCACAGCTCTTTTTGCGCAGGCGTCCTGTCCCCATGCTTTAATAAAATCACCTTTTTTGCACCAAGACATCTTTAAGAATTCTTTCTTGGCCGTTGGCTCTGGACCCATCACCCCAAAACTTCATCAATAGTCTAGACCAGCGCTGTCCAGTAGGGCAGCCATCAAATACTTGAAATGTGCCTTAAGTGTAAACACAAGACACGTTTGTTTTCAAGGATTTAGTACCAAAAAAGGTCTCAAAGCCAAAACCGAAAGGTCTCAAAACCAAAAACCAAAAGCATCTCAATAATTTTTTAGTCTCGTCTACATGCTGAAGTGATAATTGTACTATGCTAAGTACAATACATTATGTTATCTTTTTAATGCGGCTGCTAGAAAATTTTAAGATGATTTAAAAAAATTTTTTTTTAACGTTTATTTATTTTTGAGACAGAGACAGAGCATGAATGGGGGAGGGAGGGAGAGAGAGGGAGACACAGAATCTGAAGCAGGCTCCAGGCTCTGAGCCATCAGCCCAGAGCCCAATGCGGGGCTCGAACTCACGGACCGCGAGATCGTGACCTGAGTTGAAGTCGGACGCTCAACCGACTGAGCCACCCAGGCGCCCCCAGAAAATTTTAAACTGGAGATGTGGTTTACATTACATTTCTACCAGAAGGCACTGTTCTAAAGTTAAAGAGAAAATTCCCTGTACACGTTGTCTCATTTTTATCTCCAGTCTTCAAGGTCACAGACAAAGAGAGCTCTAAGACATCTAGACAGAGTGCCACAGAGTGAATGCATGAATATGGATATTTCTCTAGGGCAAGCACATGTAGAGGCATGCCAATGAGCAAGCCATGTGAATATGTGAGCAGATGTGTAAGGGTATTTGGGAGTGTGTGTGAGTGTGGGTAGGTGAGCAGATGTGTGGATGAGAGTGAGTGTTTCCAGTTAGTCTCTGTCTGGGGACCCGGGGAGAGGGGACACCACATCCAGGGTTAGGTCTAGGCGTGGGTCTGGCCTCAGTCCCAGATGTGGGTGGGGCTCCAGTAATTGGTCCTCTTGCCTTACATCCGTTCCTTTCCTCCCATGGGGCCTTAAAGAAGCAGAATTCTTGGGGTGGAGCTGAGGGGGTGGGACTGGGGCCGCGGGGGGGGGGGGGGGAGAAAGACAGGGCAGGCTCAGGAATCCTGCTTCCAAGCCCGGCTGCCTCAAACCTGAAAGGTGGGGATCCCAGGTGCCCCAGGTTTTCTCCCGAGAGGGGCAGGGGACAAAGTTCATTTGGGGAGACACACACACAGCTTCCTGTAAAGTTCCTGATCATCCTTTAAATTCTTTTGAATTTATTTACATTGAGCATAATTGACATGTGACATTGTGTAAGTCTGCTGTATACAAGTGTTGATTCAATACATTTGTATATTGCAACAGGATGACCGCCACGGGTTCCTGACTGTTCTGTCCTGTCTCTGGGTCCATGGGCTTCTCTGCTTGACCCTCCGTGAGACCTCTGGACTCCTAAGACCCTCTGGATCTGGGAGGGAGGAGAGGATGCCCCAGGGTCGGAGGGTCCCAGATCACTGAAAAGAGGAGGCTGACCTCTCCTCCCCCCACCCTCAACCCAGAGATTTCCTCATCTGCCGTGACACCTTCCGGTGGGTGGGGTGTGTGTGGGCAAATTGGCAGACTGGGAACCATGGGGTCTGAGGAAATCTGCATGAATCAAGAGGTCAAGATGCAAGCAGCAGCCTTCAAAGACAAGAAACAGAGGGCCCCAGCCCATAAGGAAGGTTAGGTACCTCAAGGTGGGGAGGGGAGATGGCAGGAGGGAGAGGTTGGGATGGGAGAGGTAAGGGGCTCAAAGCTGGGTCACAGGGCTCCCTCCCCTACCCCAAAAGGCACGTGTGTACGTGTACCCCCCAAACACTCACGCACGCCCTCTCCACCTAACCAAGAAGCAGATCTTGTTTCCCCATTCCTTCTCTTTTATCCCCAGAAATCTGTTATCTGCAGGGGTTTGGTTGAGCCAAGATCTCTGAGCCCCCCTCCGACCCCCACCCCAGCCCCAGAGCTCCAGGCAGGTTTTCAGTCTCACTGACCCACCCACAGGTGCAGACCCTGACTATGAGAATATCACCTTGACCTTCAGAAACCAGGAGCAACCAAGGGGCAGCCATTCACCACCCAAGAATAGAGGCAAGCAGCCACCTGCCAGCCCGAACCTCACAGCCTCAGGAGGGGCCCCTGGTAGGACATCACAGGAACAAGGGCACTGTGAGGAGGCCTGGGGCAATGGTGTGGGGCGTGGTGGCCTCAGGGCTTGTGAGTTACAGTCGAGGGGGTAGCTCCGCAGGTGGCGATGATGACGCGAGTGGTGCTGGTGTTGGTGGGAGTGTTGGTGACAGTGTGGGTAATGTTGATGGTGAGGTGATCGTGCAGTGGATCAGGAAGGAACCACCTAGACAAGAGCTGATGAGACTTGTTGCTGGGGACAGTGCTGATAACGACAGGCACTGAGGTGGATGGGCGTCAGTGACAGCTGCTGCTGATGTTGTGAGTGCTGGTAACGGGGATGGCAAGGGGGAGACCTGATGGTGACAGCGTTACGGACAACTACTGGTGGCTGTGGGCAGGGTGCATGCTGGTGGTCGCAGTGGCTGTATCGGCAGGAGTGGGAGCCGGTGAGACAGCTCTGAGTCAGAGCTCAGTGTAGAGTCAGTGCCGACGGTCTAAGCGGCAGTGTTGGGCCCTGGAGGTCACCTCTCCTGCCTCTGCTCCAGTCCCAGCCTGGTCGAGGCCGGCCCCAGACTCTGCCCAGGTCCCTCGTTGGCTGCACAGGGCCACCCTGAGCCTGTACATCCTCCTTGCCCTGTTCTGCATCGTTCTCTTGGCCTTGGTCCTGGTGAAGAGTGAGTAGGGTCTTCGGTTTCACTTTCCTTTTTGTCGTTCTTTGGTGGGTGGGGAGGGGGCTGGGGCGGCGTAAAGGGGGGCCTCGGGAGGTGGGGGAGGCCCCGTGTTCCCACCCTGTCTCCCTTCTCCCTCGTTGCTCTCCCTTCCCCCACCCTTGTTCCCAGGACAGCCCAACTGGGGGCGCTTCAAGGGTTTTCCTGCCTCCCTCGCCCCTCCTCCTGAACAGATTCTGAGGTGTCCCAGGAGCTGCTGGTCGTGAAAAGGGAGCTCCAGAATGGTAAGGGTGGGACCTGGGGGAGGCCCATGGGGTCGGGGTGGGCAGCGGTGATTCAGACGTGTCTGTTTCTTGCCTCAGTCTCCATCTCGGGACAACAGTGTCAGGAGGAGCAGAAACAGGGCTGGAGCAGCATCCAGCAGCTCATCACAGAGGCCAGGCAGGTCATTGACGTGATCAAGACAAATGTCCACATCGGGAATGAGAAAGTGAAGACGCTGTCAACAGGTGCCCTTGCAGACCCTTACTGGCGGGCTTTGTCTCATGCTGGGCACTGGGGGATTGGGGGAGGCGACAGTAGGGGTCTGCCCTCCCAGTGCTCAGGGTTTAGCGGGTGATGGATGTCACCCTCTGGGCGGGGATACTTAAAAAGGGAAGGCCAAGTACATGGGCTCTGCAACACCCAGGGGGGGGGGGGGGGGGGGGGGGGGGGGGGGGGGGCAGGGAAGAGGCTTCCAGTAAAGGTGAGGGCCTTGTCTGAGGCCCAGACCAGCTTTCTCCTGTCCCCCTGCCCCCAGACTTAAGCCAAATCAAGACTAAATTACATGAAATCTCCAAGGTACTAGAGAAGAAGCCGCAGCCACGTAAGTTGGGCTAGGGAGGTGGAGGAGGAGGGAGCCACATCTCTGGCCCTGGTTTCTCTTTGGGGGGGGGGGGAAGGGATCTGCCTGACCTTGGGTCTTCATCCTGCTCAGAGCCCACAGCTCAATAAATGAGAAGACATTGACACCCTGGCTGCAGCTTGGAGGACGGGGCTGCACTTCCCCGTGAAGACGGCCGCATGTGTGCCTCATGGTGTCATGGGAGCGATAACACATGACACAGTGGGCGGCTGTGTCAGCAAGGACCGCAGAAGTGTGTCAGCCTGAGCGCGGGTGTTGGTAACACGTGTTGCACTGTGAACACGTGTGAATGTCCTGTGGTATGTTGTGTGTGAATGTCATGGAGCTGTGTGTGTGTGTGTGTGTGCGTGTGTGTGTGTGTGCGGAGCACCCCGTACATCACTGTAACTGCGGGTGTTGAGTGTGTACCCTGTCACTACCTGTGTTGTGTGAACAGGTGGGTGTCAGTGTGTGACTGATTATGTCACCGAGGGTGTGCAGAGCGGGTACATTTGTGCGTTCACTTGTTTCTGCACTCACGTTTTGTGATTTGTGACGATAAAGGCCAATGGGAAAGAATGTGGCTTTCAGATCTGTTCCTGGGAGCATCTGGGGGTGGGGGGTGGGGATCCGGTGGCGAAGGGTCTGCAAGTATTAAGGGATGAGGAAAGTCACACAGCAAGCACGCGGACGTGATAACCAGGAGCCATGGGGGCACGAGCGTGTGTGAGCCCGAATGCCCTAAATGGGTCCTTTTGTGCCCATGAACTTGTACCCAGCGAGTAACAGTCTCGGTGCCTGAGACTGTGTGCCCAGTAGGGTTTGTGGCCCGAGATATACACTGTTTCCCTAAGTGGGGCGCCTGGGTGGCTCAGTCGGTTAAGTGTCCGACTTGGGCTCAGGTCATGATTTCCCAGTTCGTGGGTTCGGGCCCGCGTCCGGCTCTGTGCTGACAGCTCGGAGCCTGGAACCTGCTTCGGATTCTGTGTCTCCCTCTCTCTCTCTGCCCCTCCCGCACTCGCGTTCTCTCTCTCTCTCTCTCTCTCTCTCAAAAATAAACATTAAAAAAAAATTTAACAATGTCTCCCTAAGTGTAGGGGGACCCACAGATACATCTGAACCCTTAAGCATGTCCCCACGGGTATAACTATTTCTGAGTGTATATGCCCACTGAGCATGTATTCATGAGTGCGCATGCCCCTAAGTGCCCCTGGCTCGTGGACGTAGGTCCCCTAAGAGAACATGTGTCCACAGGCAAACGTCTGTCCCTAAGACAAATGGACATGTGCACACGGGCAGACGTGTGTCCCTGAGAGAACATGTGCCCAAGGATATACACGTGTCCCTAAGACCAGAGACTGTGTCCCCAAGGCATAGGTGTGCTCCCAGGCCAAATAGACGTATGCCCAAGGGCACACATGTGCCCCTGAGACCGAAACATGGGCCCATCGTCAACTGTGTGCCCTTGAGCCGGTAGCCATCCGTGCAGTTTGCCTGAGCGCTTGGCACCCCACGCCAGCCCGGCCCTTGGCCTCAGGGCCACACCCCTCCGTCGGGTGCCCCGGACACGCGCGCCCCCAGGCGGCCGCTCTCTGGAATCTCCGTGAGCGCGCGCGCCCCGCCCACGAGCCCGTCCGCCGCAGCGCCTGCGCACTTAAGGCCTTTTACGGCGCCGTAAAGCTGCTCGGCCGAACCGAAGGCCTCAGTACCCTGGTGAGACCCCGCCCGCCCGCGACCCCTACCCGCGTCGGGTCTCGCCCGTTCTCGGACCCTGCCGCGCCCGGTGGGCCTGGGGATCCCGGGCTAAGGTCTCGGCGCCCGCGATCCCCGGTCCGTCCGCTTCGGCCCACGCAAGGGGGGGGTCCTTGAGGAGGGTGGGCTCCCTCCCCGGCCCTCTGCCCGGTTCACGCCGGCGTGGGGGGCTTGGGGCCCCCGCCTCTCCGGGGCTTAGCTTACTGGCCCCCATCACAGCCCGGTGGAGGGGTCTCAACCCTCCCCCCTCCCCCCCGTCTCACGCTCTGGGCCCTCCTGTAGTCGGCTGCGCACCTGGGGGGCGTCTTGGAGCCCCTGGACCCCCTCCCCCGCTGGCCTTCCCCCCCCTCCCCCCACAGACTTCGTTGGGGCAGGCCCACCCTCCCCAGACCCCGCCGGCCTCTGGCTCCTTCCCTGGTAGTGGGAAGGGGGTTCTCCGCTTCTCCTCTCGACCCCACCCTTGGTAGAGGCTTCACACTTGAATGGGCGAGGACTGGGGGCCTGGAGGGAGGGTGTCTCCGCGCCCTTGGGATTCCCCCCAGCAGCTCCTGTCCCCCACACCCCCACCGTAGATCCGCTCCGCGGACATCTTAGCGCCCCCTCTGGGCTTTTCCGGGTCTCTTCCCCCACTGACCACTGGCTTGGGGCGCTAGGATGGGAGGATCACAGCGCCCCCTCCTGGGCCCCCCAACCTTCGGGTCTCACAGTCGGCTTCGGCCTCCTCCACCTTGTCCTCCACTGTCCAGCTACATTTCTGGAGGGCGCGGAGATGGAGGGGTTCCCAACGCCTTCTGTGCTCCCCCCCTGCAGTCTTCCTTACAAACGCAGGCCCGCCCACGTCTCAAGGAGGCGTGCGTCGTGCCTGACACATGGGCGCTGCCAGAGCCGGTTCCTCCTAGCTTGCCCCTCGCATCTCCTCTGTTCGTCCCCCAAACCCCCGCCCCCCCCCCCCCCCCCCCCCCCCGCCATGGGTCTTGACGCACCCTACTGCCTTCTCCCGTTTCTCTGGCTTTCCGCAGGGGAGAGGCGGGGATGTTCTCTTCATCTGCAGAAGTCAGCGCTGTTTTTGCTGGAGCGCTTGCAGGGGACAGTACCCGGGTCTTCTCACGGCTCCCCATCCTTGTCCCCTCCCTGCCCTATTCTGACGCGGCCCTCCCCTCCCCCCATGCACTAGTTCTCTAGTCGCTCCCCCAGGTGGCAGAGGGGGCACGGCACAGAGGGCCTTTCCACGTAGGAAACTTAAGGCGTAGGAATCGCCTGGAACTTAAGAGTGGTTTCCAGCGCCCCCTTCCCCTCCCCCTCTTGTGTCTTCCCACCTCCCCCCTTCCCCCAAAGGTGCAAACCTGCCTCTTTCCCCGTCTTCCTTCACGGGCTTAGGCTTCATGGAGGGGGCGTGCTTTACGCGCAGGCGGACGCCCCCCTTTCTTTCCCCCTCTTCTTTTCCTACACGGGAGGTCAGCAGTGGAGCACACGGACCGGGTGGCGCGTTCCCCGCACCCCCTCCCCGCCCTCCGCCGCCCCACACACGTTTCCTTGTGTCCCCGCAGGGCGGCGGCAGGATGGAGGCGCGCTTCACGCGCGGGAAGTCGGCGCTGCTGGAGCGCGCGCTGGTGCGGCCGCGCACCGAGGTGAGCCTGAGCGCCTTCGCGCTGCTCTTCTCCGAGCTGGTACAGCACTGCCAGAGCCGCGTCTTCTCCGTGGCCGAGCTGCAGGCGCGCCTGGCCGCGCTGGGCCGCCAGGTGGGCGCGCGCGTTCTGGACGCCCTGGTGGCCCGCGAAAAGGGTGCCCGGCGCGAGACCAAGGTGCTGGGCGCCCTGCTCTTCGTCAAGGGCGCCGTGTGGAAGGCGCTCTTCGGCAAGGAGGCCGACAAGCTGGAGCAGGCCAACGACGACGCGCGAACCTTCTACATCATAGAGCGGGAGCCGCTCATCAACACCTACATCTCCGTGCCCAAGGAGAACAGCACGCTCAACTGCGCCAGCTTCACGGCGGGCATCGTGGAGGCGGTGCTCACGCACAGCGGCTTTCCTGCTAAGGTCACGGCGCACTGGCACAAGGGCACCACGCTCATGATCAAGTTTGAGGAGGCCGTCATAGCCCGAGACCGGGCGCTGGAGGGCCGCTGACCCCGCGGGAGATAAAGATGCAGAGAGCCCCCTTCCCAAGTGTGTCTTGTGTCTTGTGGGGGGGCCTCAGAGATCTGCTCAACGCCTCGACCCAGGTGCCTGCCTCAGGCTGGTGAGGGAGGCGGGGACCCAAGCCTGTTTGGGATGTCGTGGGGCTGCGGTGGGGGTGGGCTTCCAGACGGGGCCTGGGGGGAAGGCGGGGGGGGGGGGGGGGGGGGGGGGGAGGGTGGAGAGAAGTCGGCAGAAGGAGCTGCTGGCGTGGCTGGAGGCAGGAGGATGCTGACCCTCTCTGGAATCACGATTGGAGGCCAGGCCGGAGAGGTGGGGGGTGGAGGGATCAGGCGGAGAGAGGCTCCATCAGGCGGGCACACTTATTCTGTAAAGGACCAGATAGGAGTTTATGCTTAGAAGTCTCTGTCCAGCCACTCTGCTCTGCGGTGTAGACAGCAAGATTGGGTGCGGCTGTGTGTCTAGAAAACAGGCGGAGGGGGATCCTTTGCTGACCCCTGCTTTAGAGCCTTGCCTCTCAAAGTGTGGTCCACGACAGGCAGCCTCCGTTTCTCCTGGGAGGTTGTCAGAAATGCGGACTCTCGGGCCCCCCCGAAGGCCTACTAACAGCGTGTCATTCGGCAAGATCCCCAGGGGATTCCTGTGTACCCTATTTTGAGAAGCGGTGCTCTAGGGCACAGAGTATGTTCCAACTGGGGTGGCCGGGCCCCACCCCCAGAGTTTCCAATTCTGCAGATCTGAGTGGGCTGAGCATTTGCATTTCTGGAAGTTCCCAGGAACTGGCTGATGCTCCGGGGGGGGGGGGGGCGCATTTTAAGAATTACCCCCCCGGAGACCTGGGGAAATGGATGGGCTCACTTCCGAAATCTCGGGGTGCCTACCGTATTTTGAAGTTGATATCGATGATACATGAACATATCCTTGCTGTGTTTTTTTTACGATTTTACTTTTAAGTAACGTCTACACCCAACACGGGGCTCGAGCTCACAACCCTGATCAGGATCAAGAGTTGCATACCGTACCTACTGAGCTGGCCAGGTGCCCCGTGTGTGCCTTGTTTAAAAAGTGAAATCTGACGCCTAAGGCAACCCTGCCTTTCCCTTCTGCCCACCACCCTCGCAGGGTTCCTGAGAGCTCCTCCTCCCCAGGGTCCATCCTGCCAGACTTTTGGGGGGAAACTTTTCAAATGTCTCTTCCTCCCTCCCCCTCCCCCTCCCCCTGGATTTCAATGAGCCTGATGTGAAGGAGAACTTGGCGGTGCCCTGGGCTGGGTCCCTTCACCATTGATGGAGGGTTTAAGGCCAGGACGGATGCAGCTTTTCCATTGCATTTTTGGGGTGTATGGTGGAGGCGGGCATGAGGTGGGGAGACCCGAGGCGCCGGGTTTGGTCAGGGGGCAGTTTCGGGAATTCCAACCAGGGTGATGGGGGGGGGGGGCGTCGGCACATCTCGAAGATACGTGGTCTATAAATGGAACTTGGGGGCGCCTCCCGTGTATAGCACAGGGATGGCCATGGTCAGGAAATAGCTGTTGCCTGGGGAAGGGGGTGGTCACAGTGGCAGTCTGAATCGGGGGCAAGGGGTCAATGTCTAGGAAGCCAAGGAGGATTGGAGGTCTGGAGTCCAGGAGGCAGGTCCAGGAGTCAGCACAGTGGCGGGAGCCGCCCGTCTGGGTGGAGTGGGCAGGGCACCTGGTGCCTGGGAAGCCGGATTTTCAGGGGGAGCTGCGGGAGGCTTTGGGCTTAGCAGCCTCAGGTCCCCCGGGCACCCTGGTGAGCTTGGCCTGCAGGGCCTGCTGGGTGAGGGGCAGGTTGCGGGAGGCAGGGATGGCCCAGCCTGCTGCATCCAGAGGCCTGGCAGTGAAGTTTGCCAGAGAGAAAGGGCAGGGGGAGGAAGAGATGGGCTGGTCCCCGAGGGCGGGATGCGGGGCGGGGGGTTGTGAGCTGCAAATAAAGTCCCTGCTGAAGTCCTGAAGCCCCCAGACAGGTTGGCGGGGGCCCGGGGGTAGGGGGTGAGGAGGAGGAACCCAGCACCAGCCCTCAGCGAGCCAGCCAGACATGAGGCTCCCCCTCGTTGAACAGACCACAAAGTGGGTTCTGCGAGAAGAGGTCATTTGCCCATGGACACACATTGATTATCCAACAGCTATTTATTGAACACCTACTCTGTGTCAGCTGCTGGGGTCACAGCTGAGAGCAAGACCAATGCTCCTGCCCTCCTGAAGCTCACATGCTAGCCCTGGGCGTGGGGGGGTGGGGGGGCAGCGAGCACACACAGATCCGTGAGTGACAAGTTTGGTTGGAAGGGGAAATGTTCTGTGGTGAGAAAGATCCAAGGTAAAAGGGAGCCGGAGTCAGGGGCAGGGGTGTCATTTTAAACAGGAAGGATGGGGAGCCCAGGATAGCCCTCACTGAAGAGCTAGCAGGGGAGGGGGCATATGCAAAGGTCCTGAGGCAAAGAGCAAGCCTGTATGTGTAAGGGCCAGTGAGGAGGCTGGTGTAGGTGCTGGGGTTGGGGGAGGGCAGAGAGGAGGTGAAGCTGGGGAGACAAGGCAAGCTGCAGGGATTCTGCAATTGCAAAGCACCCTGTAAGATTGTGGGGGTTTTTTCCTCTGAGCCAGAAGGAAACTTCTGGAAGGTCTGGGACAGTGAAGAAGAGATTGAGGCAAGCTAGGGCAGGGGCTATACCAAGGCAGTTGCTGGAGGGGTGAGAAGTGGACAGATTCTGCACATGGCTTTCCCTGAGGATTTGGAGGGTTCAGTGAGGGAAACCAGTGATGACTGTCATCCCAACATTGGCCTGGGTGACCTGCAGAGTGGGGCTGGGAGTCCCCTTTGCCAAGCTCAGGTAGGTAGTTGTGCTCTGGCCTGGGGGCTGGGAGGGGTCTGGAGGAGGCAGAAATTGGTGGTGGTGGGGGGGGTGGGAGGGACAATGGCTTGGTAACAGGTGACCTAGGACGAGCTCTATCCCTGCCCTTTCCCGGCCCCAGGTCTCCTGGGTGCCACTGTAGGGCCCTTCCCAGCCGCCTAGGCCCGGGCCCCTGACTCCCAGGTCCAAGGTGGTCCAGTGTGGTCCTCCCCCGACGGATTCCCCTCCAGGAGGCTTGAGAATCACGTGAGCCATCTGGTTCTTCCTTTTCTTTTTTTAATGTTGATTTATTTTTAGAAAGAGAGAGAGTGCAAGCAGGGGAGGGGCAGAGAGAGAGAGAGACAGAGACAGAATCGGAAGCAGGCTCCAGGCTCCGCCCTCAGCACAAACTGATGCGGGGCTTGAACCTGCGAACTGTGAGGTCATGACCTGAGCCGAAGCCAGACCCTTCACCAAGTGAGCCACCCAGGCACCCCTGGTTCTTTCTTCCTAGGCCGGGAGCTGGGGGTGGGGTGAGTAGGCGAGGAGTTTAACGAGGGGTGTCCTGCGATCCTGGCCCGCCTCCCTCCTCAGCCTCTGGTGCAGGGCTGGTGCCACCTGTTTCTTTCAAAACCTGTGTCAGAGTCATACCAGCACCTTTGGACCTGGGTGGCCAGGCCACCCTGGGCCTGCTAGCATTTACTGAGTGCCTTCTGTATACCAGGTCCATTCAGCACTTCCCATGCGTGAGCTTGTGCCCTCCTGCCAGCAGCCTAGGCGGGAGGACCAGCCCACTGCCCTGCCCTGTGGTATTTTTAGGCATCTAGGGTGTTCTCTGCTCCATTAGATCCCAGAGTCTTTGTCTCCAGCCCTGCCTAGTACATGCTTCTTGTAATAAAGTAGAGGGGAAACGGTGGAGAGATACAATTGCTGCTTCAGCTGTTCTGGATACTCAGAGACGGACTCAGGCACCAGGTTCTGGAACTCCTGGCTCCCACACCTGGAGGCTTCTGAGATGGGGCCATCTTCGCCCCCATTTTAT
This sequence comes from Panthera uncia, assembly GCF_023721935.1. NCBI lineage: Eukaryota > Metazoa > Chordata > Mammalia > Carnivora > Felidae > Panthera > Panthera uncia. The sequence continues at coordinate 5,585,210 of NC_064816.1, read as the reverse complement.
TGACATGGGCTGGGGGCAAGGGGACTGGCTGCCTGAGCCGGGGACCTCTCCCTGGGGTGCTAAGACACGGGGGCTGCATCTGGGGAGGCCAGGGGTGGGGTGGGGGTGTGGTCTTGACTCCAGCAGACTGCGGGGCGGCCCGACAGAGGAAGCTCACAGGGGTCTGAGGCTCTCTGGAGAGTTCTCGAGGTGGGTACTCTGAGCCCTTAAAGGCAGGGACATGGTGACAGCCTGCTGGGCTGAGGAGTAAGGGACAGGCCCTCAGGGGCATTGGCAGGAGCCGGGGAGGGGTCAACAGCCCTTCTTCCTCTTGGGCAGGAGAAAGGGATGCTGGGGCCTTAGCCACAAAACAGGCATCCAGGCCGAGGCTGCGGGCCCCGCCGTGGGCCCAGCTGCTCCTGTGTCTGAGCTGGGGGAGCAACGCAGGGGTGCACCTGGCAGGTGGGCAAGGGGCCATCAGGGTCTGCGTCTCCCAGGACCTCCCGGGGAACCCCAGGGAGGGGGCCGAGGTGGCGGGGGAGGGGCTGTCAGCATGTGGCCAGCCGGTCACACACCCAGCCGTCCAGCCGGCTGCCACAGAAGGCATCGTTCCACTGCCCGGAGCCCTGCATCATCACGCAGTCCTCGCCCTGGCCCTGGTTGTTGGGTTCCCCCGGCCGCCAGTTGCTGGAGCAGAAGACTTCAGGTCAGAGGATGGGATCCCGGGCAGGAGCCCTACTGCCTTCGGCCAGACGCATCCCTCAGGGTCTGGGCCCCTCCCCGCATCCCTGGATCCCCACTCCCCACGCCCTGCAGCCCAGGGACACCGGCTGCCCACATCCCCTCCCCTCAACCCGACCACTGCGGACAGGCACCCCCCCCCCCCCCCGTCGGAGTCTGGGCCTCACCTGTAGTTCAGGGGGTTCTCATCCATCCAGATAAACTCCCCCTCTATGTCCAGGTCCCGAAGGCCAATCCAGGTGCCCTTCCTGTTGGCGCGTTTGGCCAGGAAGTCCTGGGGAGCAGGACGGGGCTGGAGGGGCTGCGGGGTTGTGCCTGGGGTCCCCACCCCCACCGCACAAGAGATCGCGGTGGGATCCCCGCCCCCTGCTGGCCACGCCCTCTGCAGAGCCCCGCCCACCTGCTCCTCTTGGCTGTGGATGCTGACCAGCCGCCCTTGCAGTTTGCTGCAGGCAAACCGGGCCTGGATCCACTTCTTGGCGCCCTCGCCGAAGTAGTAGCATTTCCTCTGGAAGTTGACCCAGTTCTCGGGGCACGTGTTACACGTGGAGCCTGGGGCGGAGGAGAGGCTCAGGGGTGCGGCCGTGGTGGGCACCGTGGAGGGCGCCGTGGCGGGCGCTGTGGCCGGCGCCGTGGCGGACGTGGCCAGCACCGTGGCGGGCGCTGTGGCCGGCGCGGTGGCGGACGTTGTGGCCGGTGCCGTGGCGGGCTCTGTGGCCGGCGCCGTGGCGGGCTCTGTGGCCGGCGCCGTGGCGGGCGCTGTGGCCGGCGCGGTGGCGGACGTTGTGGCCGGTGCCGTGGCGGGCGCTGTGGCCGGCGCCGTGGCCGGCACCGTGGGGACAATAGGCAGGGTGGGTGGCAGCGTCTCTCCTGGGGTCACTCTTGGGGTCCGGGCTGAAAGCAGACCAACTTGCAGGTTGCCCCTCTTCCCGGCCAGACCAGCCGCCCGGCGGGAACACCTCGGCTGCCGGCACCGTTGCCACAAATATCGCCCCTCCCCCCCCCAATGCCTGTCACCGACACCGTCATCGTAGACACCTCTTGGCCAGCAACTCTTTGGCCTCTGCCAGCATCAGCCCCACAAAGAGACCCGCGGCATCACCACGTCACCAGCTCTGTGGCCCGTGGCCCCTCGACCACCGACGCCATCACCACAAACACGTTCGCGGTCAGAAGCGTGTCAACCACCAGCACCATGGCCACCAACCCCACCGCTCTCAGCGGCACCTTCAGTCCCACCGCCATCCCCGGGGGGACCCAGGATCGCCAGCAACCTCTCTCCACTGCCACCAGCACGGCCAACACCGTCTTCACACCAGCCATGGCTTAATCACCAGGGCCAACCTGGCGAGGCCACGGTTGCCAGCATCATGGTCCCCTTGTATTGTCCCCACCAACAGCTCCAGTGACAACCCTGGTGGCCATTGCTACCGGCACCCCCAAAACCAGCCTTGTTGACCAGATTTGGGGAAAATGTGACGATTTCTGTCTAGTTGGAGGGACCGAGCAGGAGAGCTTAGGGAGGGCTGGGTCCTCATGGCCTTGACCTGGGGCCACCTTGGTCTCTGTCTCCTCTTGTCCACATCCCGGAGAAACTCTTAGGCACTGTCACCACACCTCCCACCCAGGACTCCCAGATGGGGGGTTAAACCCACTGTTACTGGGTTGACTCACTCTTGATTGAAAACAGCTTTTCTTGGAATGACGTGCAGAGAGGGCTCCAGAGCTTTGGAGGAATTTTTAAAAGAGACCTGGGGTCCCCAACCTCTGGGGGATCAAAGCTGGATGTGTTTCTCACACATGGGCCAGTAACCAGTATGTGGCCACTGGTGCAGGGGGGTGGGGAACATTAAAACCGGAAGGGGGTATCCCTGGGCACTTGAAGAAAACCTGGAGGGAGGTACCCTGCCTGTGTCCCCATCAAGAGACAGCCCTGGAGCTGGCCTCAGCCCCCAGGTCACCCCAGGGACCGGGTAGGAACTGGGAGGTCATCCATCCACATGAACGTGGCCCAGAGCCCTCCCCAGAGGGACCACTTCCGGGTTTCTGGCTGGGATTCCCACAGCCACGGCATGTCCCGGGGGGCTGCACTCCACACCAAGCACAGAACCTTCCTCTTCTCTTCGCCAACTAGGGCAGCAGGGGCTTCCCAGGGGTGGAAAGTCAAAAACCAAGGGTGGGGGTGGGGAGCGCCCGGGTTCCTGTCCCAGGTTGAAGGCACGCTGACGGGACTTCTGCTCTTCCTGAAGCCTGCCGGGGCCACCCCTCACCCCAAGCCTTGTCACCACCAGCATTGCCCCGTCTCTGCAGAGGGGACCCACCCCCTTGAGCCCCGTGGCTGGTCAGACAATCTTCTGGGAGGGCTGTGGCTGAGGGCGTCCTACTGATGACCCTCTTCTGAGCCACGAGGGGCAGAGGAAGGAGAAGCAAAGTGAACCCAGAGATGGTGACACACAGGGAAGCTTCGACCTGAAGGAGGGAAAAAAGCGTGCGAGCTCCCCCCCCCCCCCCCCCCCCCCCCCGCTCCAGTTCCGTGGAGAGAGGCGGCTGGACTCAGAGAGAAACTGCCGCGTGTCCCCCATGGACCCTGCCGCACACATAAGCCCACACCCGTCCACGCTGTCACGTGCAGCCCTCTAGCACACATCCCCCCACACCCGTCCCGTCGCTCGCACGCCCCGGCACACCACAGGCCCAGACTCACAAGCGCACTCACCGTTGGACACGTGGAGCTCAATCCACAGCTTTACCACCTCCTGCTGGAGCCTTTCCAATGAGTGCAAGGCTGTGCGCCTCTCGTTCAAGCCTCGGGTGATCGGGTGGGGGACGGTGGTCAGAGACGAGCTTAGAGCGCGCCCCCCGCCCCCCCCTCCACCCTCTACCCCGTCCCCTCCCAAGGCTCACTCTGGGACTTGAGGTTGCTCAGGTCTGAACGAAGTCCATCCAGGTTCCGGGAGAGCTCAGAGTCTGACGGGGCCGGGCTGGGGTCAGGGCTGGGAGTCCCCGAGCCCGGCCCCCAGCCTCACGGTCCCTCCCAGCTCTAGGACCCCTGTCCCCACCAGCCTCTCACCCTGAGCTTTCATTCTTTTCTGTTCAGCTTGGATTTCCTCCATGTTCTGTGACACCTGGGCAGCTGGGTGCAGGGGAGGGGGCTCAGTGGTAAGCAGGTCCTCAGGGCCGCCCCTGCCCCCCCCCCAGCTCCCCCGCTGGCCCCTTTGTCCTTCTCGCCTCTGTCTTCGGGGTCCCCTGCTCACTTTGCCATTCACAGGTGGCCTAGAGCACTCTGTCCACATGTTAATCCAGGCTCCCCCACCCCCACCCCACTCCTCCTCCTCGACCTGAGCTGACATCACTCACCCTGGGATTTCTGGGCCATCTCATCCCCTCTGTGTCTTTCCAAGTCCTTGGCAACCTGAGAGACTGGGACCGCAGGAAAGACGATGTGTCCTCAGGAACCAGGAAGGCACGTCCTCAAATCCTTCCCCTCCCTGGCCCCGAGTGCAGGGTCCCCTCACATTTTCATTTTGGGGACAAGGTACCGAGGAAGACGCAGGCAAGAATAGGATGAACACGTGTACCCTCCCCCCACCCAGAACGAAAGGTAAAAGCAGCCGGCGTTTCCTGAAAGCTCACTGGAGGCAGGTCTAAATGCTTCACCAAGTCTCAGCTCGTTTCTGCCTCGATACCCTGAAATGATGCCCACTTTACAGGTGAGGGAACCGAGGCCTGGAGCCATTAACGTAACAGCCCATCAGACACCTCGTAGAGCCCCCGTCTCTCCCAGAGGCTTTGGGTTTTCACCCCAAGGGGAGGGGGCAATGCAGGCTGACCCCCACTTCCTGGCAGGGGATACTGGAGCCCAGTCCTTCTCCCACGTCCCACAGTGGCCAGTGGCCGAAGCAGGATGAGAACCCCCCTCCCTGCCTCCTCTCCCCCCGCCCCTCCCCCCCTACCGTTCTGGGCAGCGGTTTCTTCCAGCTGTTTCAGATTCTGTACAGCGTCCTGGTCTGGGGAGGGGAGAAGAGGAGGGGCGAAGACGTTTTCAGGAACCCCGACCACACCCTCCCCCCCACCTGTCAGCTGGGGAGGGAGGCCTTGGGTATATACCACTCGGGAGGCACAGAAAGGATGGGAAACAGAGACGCTGGACAGGGTGGGGAGCTCTCGGGTGGGGGGGGGCAGAGGGCCTCGGGAGGGGGCCGCTGGGGACAAGGTGGGAGGCACGATGGGGAAATTGGACTCGGAGAGGCGTGACGTCCCAGCATCAAAAAGTGGGGTTCTGGGAGAGAGCACAAGAGAGGGGCCGCATGGGGCTGGGGGTGTCCTCACGCCAGAAGAGAAGCAGGGTCAGCAGCCCGGCCCACAGCATGACGGTCACCAGCCCCAACAGTGCCATCTGGGTCCCTTGCCCACAGCACCGCCGCCGCCTTCCGGGAAGGTTTGGGAACTCTGCCGGGCGTTGAGGGGGGAGCGCCAAGGGGTGCAGCGTGAGAAGGGGCTTGGCTCTGCCTGTCTCCCCGTCACCCACAGCCCCTAAGTCCTGGGAGCCTGTCCAGAGCCCACACTAAAGCCGTGGGTCTCAGTGGACCCCCAGCCTGCTCCGCACATCTTCCCCACATGCCGCCTTCATGCCCCACCGGTGCCCCCCCCACCCCGACTCCATCCATCTCTGCGTCTGTGCATCTCTGAATCTGTCCCTCCACCCGTCCAGCCCTTCCGCCCACACGCCAGTGGTCAGCAAGCCTGACTTGGGGCCAGGGCACTGTCCAGAAAGGCAGCCCGGGGTGGGGGGCCGGGAGCTGAGACCCTCCCTCCGTGGTCCCCCATCAGGTGGCCGACTGCCACCCAGCTCTCGCTGTGACCCTCTTCCCTTACGCCCTCACACACCAACGCTCGAGCTCCAGCCTCATGCCCAGGAAGCTGGGTCCTCCTTCCGCTTGGACCGCCTGCCCTCACCCTGTGGCTGTCCTCCACCCCGCACCCCTTCTCTAAACCCAGGACGCTGGGTCTGTGTTCTTCCTCCATATCCAAGCCCTTCCCCAGCCTTTTCCCCGGATGTCAGACCCCCCCGGAGCCTCACCACAATCCCTGGGGCCCCCAGGACTCTACCTTGACTCCCCACCGTGGGTCCGGGCCCCCTGCCCTCACCCTGACCGTGAGGATTCATCGTGCTGGATTCTGCTTGCTCTGAGTCCCCGTCCTACTTCCAAATCTATCGGGCTCCCAGCACCCGAGCTAGAGCCGATTTTTTTTGTTGGAGGGCGTTGAGTCAGGGCAGGGAGGGGCCTGCGGATTCCCCCTCCTGCTTGGCTCTGTGCCCAGAAGGCCAGTCGGGGCTCACCTCCCCCTTACCCCTTGCTGGGCCTTCTCCCCAGAGAGAGACCCAGGAAACCCTCTCCTCTCCTGGGTGGAAGGCAGGAGGCCGGGTGCTCGGTTTTGCCAGGGTCAGCTCCAGAGAGCCCTCTCACCTGAGTAGACATGTTCCTCCATGGCCGCCCTGCTTGGATTCTCCCAGTGACAGGCTGCTCACCACCTCCCAAGGCAGCCCACTTAGCGGGTGTAGTCGTGGCTCTGGCCGGGATCCGGGTTCTGAGGAGCATTAAGGTTAGACGTCAGGCTCTGGTTACGGGCGCGGGACAGCGTCTGGGACTCGAGGAGCTCGGTGACCATTGGCTGATTTTGTTTCATCCGTGACCAGGAGTCAGCGCGGCATTTCACTGGGAGACACAGGCCTGAGACCAGAGGTGGGCGCCCCAGAGCCGACGCGGGCCGGGTACACGGCAGGTGCCTCATAAATGCAGCGAGTGACCGAACCTCAAAACCAACCGCCTCATCCATAAAACGCCAATAACACCCGCACCACAGGGTGGTGATGTGCCCTTCACGGATGTGTCAGGTGCTTCGATCAAGGGCTGGTCCATCGCCCCACAAATATCATCATCAGCTTGCTGTTGTCACCGCCGGTTGCCAACGTGGCTTGGGACTCAACCTTCCCGAGTGTCAGTGTCCCCTCTATAGAATGGGAGGGATGCTCGTACCCAACTCACGAGGTCGAGGTAGGATCAAATGAGATGACAACGTAGGTGAGTGTCTCGGCAAGATGCCGTGCGCGCACAGTGGGTCTTCAGATCCTAAACACTTATCAGGCACCTGCTGTGAGCCAGGCCTTGCTGGGCGGTGCAGAAACTCCGTCACCAGACCTCAGCTTCCTCTTCTGCAATGTGCCCAAGGCATCTTTAAAGTCTCTTGACTTTTTAAAAAAAATGTTTTTAAGTTTATTTGTTTATTTTGAGAGAGAGAGAGGGAGTGAGCAGGGAGGGGCAGAGAGAGAGAGGGAGAGAGGGAGAGAGAGAATCCCCAGCAGGCTCCACACTGCCAGCGCAGAGCCTGATGCGGGGCTCGAGCCCATGAACCGTGAGATCATGACCTGAGCCGAAATCAGGAGTCAGAGGCTTAACCGAGGGAGCCACCCAGGCGCCCCAAAGTCTTTCGAGCATCTATTTTGTGCCAAAGAGGGCGGGTTTGGTTACAGGCTGCCTCTCTTGCCGTAGGACTATGGGCAATATGCTTCCCCTCTCTGAGCCCCCGGGGAGGTGGATGTGGGGAGTGACCAGGCTCTGATTAACGGCAGCTCCAGCTGGCCCTTGTGCCACCATGGAAGAGGCCAGAGGCGTGACCATCCTGCAGCCAAACATGCCTGAGCCCAAGCTGGACAGACTGGGGGCTGAGTCCCGGCTTCTCCCAGGACGAGCGACTTAAGTTTGCTCATCTGTCAACGAGGGGTGACCGTGCCAAGCCCACTGGATGAAGCACAATGGGCGTGGCACGCAGCAGGCGCTCGGTTAACCTGCTGGTGGGGAGCTGGGGAAACTGAGGCCCCAAGGAGGTAAGTAATTTGTCCATGCCACACGATGGTAGAACGGGGACTTGAACCCAGGACAGGTGACATCAGAGCCTATTCGCTCAACCACCTGGGGACACGGCCTCCTGATGAGTGTCTGCCAGTAAGTGCCAGGGGGCAGGGTCCTGGTGCCGGGCCGTCTTTCTGACTTAGGAGCTCCCAGCCCTGCGGACGGCTTTCCGCGGCCCTCCGGGGTTTGCACGATCAGCCCCCGGTGCACCCACCAAGCTCATCTGTTTTTCTCGGTCATGCCAGGCGCTGGCTTCAACTGCCCCAACCCAGGATCCCTCGCGACTGCTGATTCTGTCCACGCTGCCCGCTGCCCACCGCCCTTCTGTCCCTTGAGACCCAGCCCCGAGACCGCTCCTTCCAAGGAACCTTCAACGTCCACGTCCCACTGCCGGCCCCAACGCACACGCACACGCACAGAGGGTCACACGCGTGCTCCCACATTCACACGCAGACACGCAGTCGCACGCCCACCCACTCACACGTATCTCGCACTCACATTCGCTGCGAACGGCGTCGCCGTCCTGGTCCGCTGGGGCGGGTTGGAGGGGCCGGCGGGGCCGCGGGCGGTGGTGAGGACCTTGGCCTGGGGAGACAGTTTTCTTCTGAAAGCAGGCCCACCCACGGCTTCTATTTTCACAGGCCTAATTATGGGCTTGCCACCTGGTTACCCATATTACACGCATGGCCGCCCCTGAGGCTCCCCACCACCGGGTAAAGTCCGTCCTATTATTATCTCCATTAGGCAGGTGAGCAAAACTGAGGTCCAGAGAGGCTAAGCCACATTCCCAGAGTGCCGGAGGAAGGAAGTGGGAGAGCCAGGACTGAACTAACATGGCTAAGTCATTATACCACTGTGGCAGGGAAGAGGGAAGAAAAGGAGAGAGAAAGAGAGAGGGATGAGCCAGGAGGGAGCCCGGAGGTAGGGGAGAAACAGAAAGATCCATGAGATAACATTCTGGTCAAATAGTAACAATTTTGTTACAGGGTTGAATTTAATACCAGTGTGGGCCAGGGAGTTGGGGGGGGGGGGACAGTTCCCGGTGTCCCAGGTGCATCGAAACATTTAACGTTCGCTCGTTATGAGGTAGATACTTTTGTTCCTAATGCTGCCTTCTTGGTGAAGAATGTGGGGGCGCAGAGAGGTTAGGTAACTTGTCCAAAGTTGCACAGCTCATAAGTGGCAATGCCGGGATTTGAACCCAGGCAGCACAGGCCCCAAGTCAGCAGCCCTAACCCCCGTGCCCCTAGCCTTGGATTTATGGGGACTTCTTCTTTTTTTTTAATATTTTTATTTTATTTTTGAGAGACAGAGAGAGACAGCAGGAGTGGGGGAGGAGCAGAGAGAGAGGGAGACACAGAATCGGAAGCAGGCTCCAGGCTCCGAGCTGTCAGCACAGAGCCCAACGTGGGGCTTGAACCCACGAACCGTGGGATCATGACCTGAGCCAAAGTCGGACGCCTGACCGACTGAGCCACTTCTTATGGGGACTTCTGCACACCTCACACCCTGCCCTTCCTCCCTAAACTGTGTCCTCTGATCCTTAACCCTCTTCCCATTCTTGATTGGGGGACACCCCAGGCCAATCCCCACGCCGGGAAAGGCTGCCTCCGTCCTCCAGGCTTGATGCTCTGCCTCTCACTCTGGAAGATGCCCACTTGGGCCCCTGTGTCCCACTTTCCCACCGGGACCCATCTGGGCCAACCACCAGATGGGGAGGGGCCTGGCCCGACATGTCCCCTGGACTTTGCACTCCAGGACAGCAGGCACGAAGCTGCCTCATGTGTCACACTGTGTTTCCAGCATGGAGGGGTGGCCCTCAGTACATGTGTACTGCCTGAATGACTGTTGGGTTGAGGCTGTTCATTCAGGGCCCCGACTGTCCCTCTCAACTCGATCTGGGCTACTTGCGGGGACTTGAACACACGGCGTGTTTTGCCAAGGGACAGGGGATGGTCATTGTAGGGAAGAGAGTGGTCAGGTGGGCACCAGAGAGAGGTCACTGGGGCTGCTGGGTGGACAGAAGGCAGCAGGAGCCCTGGCGGCGGGAGGGGGGGGGACCCTGGGGGGCCATCAGGGGGCCAGGTGGGGGTGGGGACACTGGGGAGCTGTCACCAGGTCCAGGCACCAGAGGAGGTGTCTGGGGCAGTGGCTGTGGGAATGACCGGACGGGTTTGAGAAGAGACGGGCTTTGGTGATGGGTGAGGATGGAGTGGGGGGGGGGCACCCGGAAGATACTGTAACAATTGACTGGGCCTCAGTCGCAGTCTCTGGTAGACAGCGGGGCTGTCCTAGTGCTGAGGACACAGGAAGGAAGAGGAGAAAGTTTGGGAAGAAGCCTCGCTGGGTGGCAGTGAAGACACAGGACGGGGTAGGAGGTGTCGAATCGAGGATGGGGTGGGGATGCGGTTTGGTGTTCCTGAGCCTCTGAGAGCTCTGCAGCCCAGGTGCCCAGCCCCCGTCCACACTGGTGCCCACCGTCTCCACCGTGTCCTTCCGGAGGGTCCCACGGCTCCTGCGAAGCTGGGTCCCTGCCAAGACTGAACTTAGACAAGAGGATGCTTTGGGGGTGAAATCTCAACCCCCCCTACTCAGGGCTGCAGTAAACCCTGTCACGCGACTGACCCCTCCCTCTTCCCTTCTGCGGTATCGACCCAGGGCTCTGTTCACTTCAAGGGAAAAACAGGAAACCGTGCGGATGTGGGCCCCCATCGAGGGTGTCAGTTCTTCTTTCACGTTTGGGATCCTTGAGCCCAGGGCAGCCCCCCCCCTCGTCCCCCCTGCCCCGGCCCCCGCTCGGCACAGACCTGGATCTGGACGCAGGAGGAACGAGTCAGGGGTCCTGCAACAACCACAAACGATCCCCGGGCGGGTCCCCACCCTGGCCCCGGCCCGACGCTATTCAACCCCAACTCACCCCCAAGGGTGTTCGGATCCCCAACCCTCTCACCTGTGCTCTGTGCGGAGAGGAGACTCAACCTCTAAATTTAGAACCTCAGCACCTAGGACAGGGCCCCGAGTTCTATTCCAATGTGATGAAGGAACATCCACGCTGACCCCAACCCCACCCTGGTGGCCCAGCCCCCGGCTCTCCCCACCTGATCGGTCCCTCCTGGTGTTGCAAAAGGGAGAAAGGAAGGAGGGGGTGTGTGGGGTGGGAGGGAAGTGGGTGTGTCAAATCCCAAAGGGCTTGCAGGAGGAGGTGGCTTTAAAACCGGGTTTCTCATTCTCAGTTCTGTTGGCACTGGGGCCGGATGATTCCTTGTTGTTGGGGTGGGGGGCTGTCCTGTAGATTGCAGGGTCTTTGGCAACATCCCCGGCCTCTAGCCTCTGGCTGCCAGTAGTAGTCCCCCCTTCTACCTAGTCACGACCGCCAAAAATGTCTCCAGACATCGCCGAATGCCTCCTGAGGGGCAGAATCACCCCCAGTTGAGAACCACTGCTTTGAAGCATGATTTACAGACAAAGAGAAGGTGCTGGCTTCGGGCTTGAACACGCTTTCTCTGTGTCTCTGTCTGTCCCTCCATCTGCTGGGGACAGATGACCTCTCCTCTTCCATTTACTCAACAACCATTATTTGGGCACCTACTGAGTGCCAGGTTCGGAGAACAAAGGCCCAGTTCTTGCGAGGGAGGTTTTGGTTTTTCATCGTGATAAAATATACAGAACACAAAATTTACCATTTGAATCATTTGCAGTGGCGTTAAGCACACTCACATCGCGCCACCATCTCCACCCTCAGTCTCTAGAACTTTCCATCTTGCCAAACTGAGACTCCGTCCCCCCAAAACACCAACTCGCCCTGCCCTCGCCCAGCCCCTGGCTCCCGCCATCTACTTCCTGTCTCTGGGGAGGGGACTCCTCTAGGGACGGCATCTAACTGGGATCCTACAGGGTCTGTGCTTTGGTGTTTAGTCCCTTTCACTTAGCATGACACCCTCACGGTTCATCCACGATGCAGCATAAAAACCAAGTTTAAAATTCACAAATCCGCAGGACAGTCTTAGGTGCTGGAAAAGCAGGGTCTTGGGGGGGGGGGGGGGGGAGAAGGGCTAGTTTAGACTGGAGGGTTCTGAACCTGAGGGACGTGAAGTGAGGTCTGAGCAGACCCCTCGGGAAGGCTGGATTTTCCTTCTGTTTCACGCTGGCTGCCGGAGGCCCTCTCCCGGGGCTTTGCAACCTCAAAGCCTTGAGCTGGTGCCCCGCCCCCTCCCAGACAGGGGAAATCCATTCAGTCTTTTCCCAGAGGCCCCAGGTCCCAGAGAGGGGCTTGCCCTGCGGCCTCCCACAGCTTGGCCACGTGGCTTCCACAGCCTCTGCCCTCTTTGGGTCTCAGTTTCCCCGATGGAGGAGGGCACCGGGCTTTGGGTCCTGGCCCGCACCTGCCTGACAGGCACGGAAGCCTTGTCACCTCCTGCAGGAAGGACCCCAGTGTTCTGGGAAAGTGGAAATTCTGCAGGACCGGGGTCGGGCTCACGTGAGAGCCGAGTGAGGGGTACAGGTGGGGGCCCCCAACACGCAGGCACACAGAGGCACGCACACACATGGGGTGACGTGACACCGTCATCGGCAGAGGCACGCAGGTACAGAGAGACTGACGGTCCCTACGCGGCTTAACCGCAGACACAAGCACGACGAATCGCAGGAGGCATACGCACAGGTAGGCGCGGGGGTACGGACACACACACAGGTCCGAATGTGGCCACCCCACAGACACAAGATAGACACACCCCATGTGCACAGAGACACAAGTAACACAATCGCATGTACCAACACACCCCCCCCCCCCCCGCCCATAAACGCACGGAAACATACAAAGAAACGAAACACACAGACACGCGGAGAACGTTCCAGGCCCACGGACACGTGCAGACAGACACAGACATACACGGTCACACAGACACGCACGAGGGTCCCCTTTGCTGTTCCAGAGGAGAGGCTGATGGGGAAAAAGTAGCTCTCCTCCACTAACAGCCCTCCCGTTTGCCTCTGCTCTCCTCCCCTCCCCCATGCATGCCTCAGTTTCCCCTCAGGGACTTCTCTCTGCCTCTCCATGACCCCCCCTCGGCTTCAATCACCCCCAACCCCTGCTGACTTCCTACGTCTCCATCTTCTGCCCAGCCCCCTCCCCTGACCTTCATTTGGTCCTGAACTCACTCCTCACTCACTCACAGGCTCAGAGGCCTCCCCCCCCCCCCCCCCCCCCCCCCCCCCCCCCACTTACTCACACCCCTCCTTGCCCCCCCCCCCACCCCTACCCCTGCAGTGACCTTGTCAACAGGAAGAGGGAAGGCCAATGTGGGACAGGAGAAGGCTGGATTTGCATTTTCATCTTCCTGGAGCCTTGGGGTCTGGAGCCCAGCTGGTTTTGTCCCTGTGTGTTGCTGGGATGGAGGGAGAGGTTGGAGGGGGGCTCAGGATGAGGGGGTCCAGAAGTTGGCTTGTCCACATCCTTTCTTCAGAAGGCCTTCCGGGGCCCACTGCCCGCACCTCCACACCACCCCCCAGATCCCAGCATATCCCCAATGACTGGGGGGCTGAGCCAGCTCATCCCAGGAATCCTGAGAACATTCCAGGCCCACAGTGGGAGATTCGGGGATTTCTTTCTGACAATGTCCACGGTTCTTTGAGGGGACAGGGTACCGTGTGGGGACCAGGCTGAAGGATGGCTCCCAGCCCCTCAGGGATTCAGAAATCCAGGCCCCAGGTCCCCGGCCCCTCAAAGAACCAGGCCCCCAGCCCCGTAAGACTTTGGTTTGGTCTAGATCGTTTGCTTTTTCTACTCCATCGGGCCCTTTTGCGCGAAGGTTCTCCAGCTGGGCCGGCACAGGAGGCGTGTGCCCCCTGCTGGACACATCTGGTCACTGCCCCCCACTGGGCGACCCCCCACTGGGTGGGCAGAGGAGAGGGCGGGTGGCGTTCCAGCTCCACCCCCTTTCCCTGCGGGCTGACTGTATCCTCTCGGGCCTCAGTTTCCCCATCTGTAAAGTGGGAATAAGCACAATCCTCCTACCTAGGGCCTCGTGCTCCTAAAGCTTTCCACGGGTGCCGAACGGAGACAAGCCTCTGGGGAGCGCTGGAGTCTCTCCCGTGAGTAACCCCTACACCCCAGCCCGCGAAGGCCCCTCCAAGGAAGCCCCGGCCCCCCGCAGCCAGCCGGGCCCTGTGTGGCTGGCGCCTTCTCCTGCACGGTTGCCCCTTTGCTGCAGCCACACCCACAGGCTTCTCTGGGTTTCCAGGCCTCTCCGTGGCCCTTCTTCGTCCTCCACGTGTCTGCTCTCTGAGGGAGGTGACAGTCACCCCTGGGACGGTCTCTATGACCTACCTCCTGTGTGTGAACGTGTGTGGTTTGCTTGTTACCGGTACCCGCTGGAAGGTGCGCTCCTCCGGGAGTGGGAGGGGCAGGACTGTCACCGCGTCCCCAGCCCAGGGCTCGGCACACGGCACGCCGTAGCTGCGCCACGAGGCGTCACAGCCGTGTGAGCGTCCTAGGACTGCGCTAAGGAAGTACCAGCCGCTGACTTGGCGACTTTAAACAACATAAGTTTATTATCTCACAGAGCTGGAGGTCAGAAGTCCCAGCACAGGCCTCACTGGGCTAAAATCAAGGCGTCCACAGGGCTGTGCTCCTGGAAAGTCAAGGGGAGAATCGGTTTCCTTGCTTCTACAGGGGCCCACACCTCTTGGCTCGTGGCCCCTTCCTCCAGCTTTGAAGTCGGCAGCGGAGAACTTGTGATCTCTCTCCGACTCTGCTGCTGTTGTCACATCTCCTTCTCAGACTCTGATCTTCCTGCCTCCCTCTTCGGTTTTTAACTTATTTATTTATTTTGAGAGAGTGAGAGAGAGCAGGAAAGAGACAGAGAGAGAGAGAGAGAGAGAGAGGATCCCAAGCAGGCTCTGCACCCTCGGCACAGAGCCCAACACGGGGCTCAAACTCACGAACAGTGAGATCATGACCTGAACCGAAATCGAGAGCCAGATGCTTAACCCACTGAGCCACCCAGGCGCCCCCTGATTGCCTCCCTCTTATAAGGACTCGTGATGCTGACATTGGGCCCACCCAGATAATCCGGGATGGCCTCCACCTCCAGATCCTTGATTTAACGAATCCCGTCTGTAAAGTCCCTTTCACCATGTAAGGCCACATCATCACAGGTTCCGGGGACTGGGACAGGGACACCTTTTGGGAGCCATTATTCGGCCGATCGCAATACTCGAAAATGCTGTTGCTGTTGTCATCCCATTTGATGGATGCAAAACCAAAGGCACAGAGGAGGAAAGTCACGTGCCCAGCCTCACCCAGTGTGTAAGTGGCAAGCACAGATTTTGGTTCGGACTCTGGGCTTTCTGTTGACATCTGCCAGACTAACCCACCGGAGCCATCTGTGTCTGGAGCCAGGGATGGGATGGGGGTGGGGGTTTGAGGCAGATGGGGAAGGGGCTAGCAAGGGCTTGAGGAGAGTGTGTCCTGCCCACCTTGGGGGACTCCCCAGACACCTCAGCCAACCTGGTAAGAGGCCTTGGGATCTCAGGGGGTTTCCTAGGATGGGGGGAGGGCAGTCGGAGTTTGGAAAGAACAGTCTATTCTGTCACAAGGTCATTTCCTGGGAATGTGGGGTGATGGGTGGGGCCGGTCTGTCCAGGAAACCTGGCTGGGCTTCAGGGTCACCACTGACTTGCTGACTCAGCCCCAGAAAGTGTGGTCGTGTGTCAGTCAGGGGGCTGTTGGTGGGGACACCCACTGGGAAAGGGTCAGAGGGCACCGGGGGTACCCTCCATGCCCCTACTCCCTGCTTCCCAGCACAAGACCCCTTGGCCCCTCGGAGACAGACCCTCATTTCCCTCCCCTGCCTTCCCCCCTCAGACTAGAAGTGCAGGGTATGGGGTGTTGCTTTTCCAGAACCTTCCACTTGCAACCTTATCATGTGAGCATACCATGTTCTATCCCTCCTCATCACCTGCCCCTCTGCCCACCAGACTGGGAGCCCCAGAAAGGCACCAACCACAACCTGAACCCCAACATTGCGTTATGACAATTTTCAAGCATACAGAAAAAGTGAGTTTAAGAATGAGAAACCCACGCCTAGACTGCATAATTAGTACATTACACATCAATGCATCCCTCTGCCCCTCAATCCCCATCTTAAATTTTTCTGCATTTTTCAAAGTAAGTTGCAGACATCAGCTCATTTCCCCCTAAAACTGTAGCCCACAAAACACCAACTAGAGTCCAATATCTGCCATTCTGACTTTTTTTCCTTTTGAGTAAAACAATAAAACGTGCAAATCCCCAGTGCGTTTTCTTCGACCTTTGACCAATGCATTCGCCTCTGGAACCCAAATCCCTGCTAAGACATATCCATTCCTTTGGAAAGTTCTTTCATGGCTCTCCCTAAGCAACCCCTGCCTCTGCTCCCACACAGCTACAGTTCTCACGTCTCCTTTACCCCAGAGTAGTTTTGCCTGTTTCGATAATTTCATATAAACGGGCTCGTAAAGTCTATAAGATTTCACAAATGGCTGCTTCCGCTCTGCCTGTTTTTTCGGATTCCTCTGTGGCCAGAGACCCTGACCTCTTGTTCTCCATTGGAATCCCTGTGCCTGGCATATCATAAATGCTGAGAAGTGTTTATGGGTAGGGAAATAATTGCACTGGGTGAATGAATGAATGAATGAATGAAATTGCTCCTTGCTCACAAGAGAGTTGATCTGACTCCTGCTCTCCAACTTTGCTCACCAACCTCCTCCTTGGTCTTGGTTCAGGGGCTGTAATACCAAATAGCAGAGACCACCCCCCTCCCCACCTCCTGCTTCCCGGTCCCCAGGCTTATCTTCCCATGAGAACACGGATTATCAGGCACATGTTACCACCAGCTTCCTGCTTTCCCCCTTTATCTGCCTCAACCTCCAGCAGCATTTCCTCCCTTCCTGCGCTTCTCTAGATAAACTCTTCCACCTGGATTTAGAACTGCTGAAGGCTTTCCTGGGTCAGAAATACCCTCCCTGAGCCGCCGGAGCTTCGAGACATTGCTGAGCGTGGGGACCCAAGATGGCGCAACCCCTTTGGGAGACCGGAAGTGTCTTATAAACTTTCACGTTCACCTACCATCCGATCCACGCCTAGAGTTTCCCCCGAGAGAAGCGACCATGGAAATCCGTAAAGAGATCTGTGCAGGGGTATTCGCGGCAGCTTAATTCATACTAATTAACATCGCAGCAGCACAAACACCTGTCAACAGGTGAACGGATGCGCACGTTGTGGTCCAGCCACGCGATGGCAGACGAGACAGAGACGAAAAGGAACAGACTGGATGCACACAAGAGCGTGGGTGAATCTCAAAAACATCACGCCTAGAGAGAGAAGCCGGGCACAAAAGGGTACCTACCGTGGGGCTCAATTCAGACGACATCCAGAAAAAGCAAGTGTAGAGAGTCACAATGGTCGGCAGAGCAGCAGTGGCCTGGGGCAGGGGGTCGGGAAGGAATGTGAGGGGAGGTTGGAAATGTTCCGTCTGGAACCTGGTTGAATTGTAAGCTTGAAGTGGGTGCATTACATTTTTAAAATTGTAATCGTGGTATAAATGCACATAACAAAATACACATCTTAGCTATATCAACAAATGTTTATTTTGAGAGAGAGAAAGAGAGAGAGGGAGGGAGAGAGAGAATCCCAAGCAGGCTCCATGCTGTCAACACGGAGCCCAGCGTGGGGCTCGATCTGACAAACTGTGAGATCCTGACCTGAGCCCAAAGCAGGAGTCAGAGGCATAACCCATTGAGCCACCCAGGCGCCCCGTGTCTTAGCTATTTTTAAGCGTGTGGTATAGTGCATACACTTAACAGTAGTGTTAAGTATATTCACATTGTTGGGCAACCAATCTCTAGAAGTTTTTCGTTTTGCAAAACTGAAACTCTATACTCATGAAACAACAGCTGTCCATTTCTCCCTCCCTCCCAGGGACTGGCCATCACCATTCGACTTTCGGTTCCTACAAGTTGGACTACTCTAGATACCTCACGTAAGTGAAATAGTACACGATCCGTCCTTTTGTGACTGGTCTTATTTCACTGACCATAGTGTCCTCAAGTTTCATCCGTGTTGTAGCAGGTGTCAGAATGTCCTTTTTTTTTAAAGTTTATATTTATTTGGGGGGCACCTGAGTGGCTCAGGCATTAAGCCTCTGACTTTGGCTCAGGTCATGAGCTTACGGTTCATGAGTTTGAGCCCCACGGCGGGTGAGCCCCCTTCTCTCTCTCTCTCTGTCCCTTGCTCACTTGCACACTCTCTCTCAAAAAAAAAAGTTTATTTTTTGAGAGAGAGAGAGTGACAGGAGAGAGAGAGAGACCCAACGGAAGGAGGGGCAGAGAAAAGAGAGAGAGAATCCCAAGCAGGCTCTACGCCGTCAGCATAGAGCCCGACATGGGGCTCGATCGCATGAACCTTGAGATTATGACCTGAGCCCAAATCGTGAGGCAGACGCTTAACCGACTGAGTCACCCAGGTGCCCCAGAATGTCTTTCCTTTAAGGCTGAATCATATTCCATTGTATAGAGGGACTGCATTTTGTGTATCTGTTCATCTGGCAGCGGACGCTTGGGTTGGAATGGGATTGCTGGATCAATGGTAATCTGTTCCTAATTTGGGGGGGGGGGATCCGCCATACTGTTTTCCACAGCGGCTGCCCCATTTTACTTTCTCACCAGCCGTACGTGAGGGTTCCAGTTTCTCCACATCCTGGCCGACACCTGCTATTTCGTTGTTGCTGTTTTTTGACAGACCTTGTCCGAACGGGTGTGATAAGTTGGTACATTCTATTGTGTATCAGTTACACGTCAACAAAGTCGATTTTTAAAATAATTTACAAAAATTTGTTTTTTAGAGAGAAAGAGAGAGACCAGGAGTGGGGGAAAGGGGCAGAGGGAGAGAGAGAATCTTAAGCAGACTCCACGCTCAGCAGGAGCCCAAGGCGGGGCTCGATCCCGTGACCATGAGATCGCGACCTGATCCAAAATCAAGAGTCGGTCGCTCAACCGATGGAGCCGCCCAGTCGCCTCTAAAATTATTATTTTTTTTAAATTTTTTTTAACATTTATTTATTTTTGAGACAGAGAGAGACAGAGCATGAACGGGGGAGGGGCAGAGAGAGAGGGAGACACAGAATCGGAAGCAGGCTCCAGGCTCTGGGCCATCAGCCCAGAGCCCGACGCGGGGCTCGAACTCACGGACCGCAAGATCGTGACCTGAGCTGAAGTCGGACGCTCAACCGACTGAGCCACCCAGGCGCCCCTAAAATTATTTTTTAAAACATAGTTATATGGGGACCAAGTGCAAACGAGGACCACGCGAGACAAATAGAGACACGTGGCCACCGTAGTCAAGGTAGGAGGTATATGTGTATTGTCAGCTGACGGGAGGTGACGGTTAGATCTCAAGTGGTGACTGCCATGTTATGGGTGTTTAAAGTTTGTTACTGGTGTTTCCAGTGGCTTCTGTGAAGTCGAGATGCTTCTATGGGGGGGGTATAGGCACCCACAGACATGTTAAGGTATGTTGCAGGATTATCACAGAGGGCTGGTTACCGCTGAGTTATGGGTGACCTTCAGGGAAACTCCTATTTAGTCCCCAGTGGCTGTGGTAATAAATTACCTCAAACTTAGTGGCTTAAAACAACACAGACTCATTATGTCACGGTTCTGGAAAGCAGATGTCTGACATCAGTCTCACTGGCCCGAAGTCAAGGTGTCAGCAGAGTGGCATTGGTCTTGAGGCTCTGGGGGGAAATTGGTTTTTTATCCTTTTGGGGGTGGGTGGGAGGTTAAGACGTTATTTTTAAAATAAAAAAAAAAATTGGGGGCGCCTGGGTGGCTCAGTCGTTTAAGCCTCCGACTTCGGCTCAGGTCATAATCTCACTGTCTGGGAGTTCGAGCCCCACATCGGGCTCTGTGCTGTCAGCTCAGAGCCTGGAGCCCGCTTCAGATTCTGTGTCTCCCTCTCTCTCTGCCCCTCCCCTGCTCACACTCTGTCTCTCTCTGTCTCAAAAATAAATAAAAACATTAAAAAAATAAGGATTTAAAAAATTAAATTAAATTAAATTAAACATTTCGTAGCCACGTCTCCCTCCCCGATGCTCTCCTGCCTCCTCCTTTCACTTTGGAGGACCCTTGTGATTACAACGGGCTCACCTGGACAACCCGGGATGATGTCCTCACCGCAAAACCCTTAATTTAATCACACGTGCCTAGTCCCTGTGGCCATATAAGGCGGCATATTCATAGGTTCAGGGCATTAGGACACAGACATCTTTGGGGGACTGTTGTTCTGTCCACTACAGGCCTATCAGGTGTTCTGAGCAATTACGGTTATGTCCCGGGCACATTACAGGTGTATTTCGGATCTTACGGGGGCTCTCAGAGCCTCTGGGGTCTCCAGGAAAGGAGGTCCATCTTTAAGACTGCTGGCGTGGCCCAGCCAGCCTCTCGGCGGGGGAGATATCACAGGGCTTCTCAGTATTCAGGTCCCGCCTGTATCAGCTTTAGAATTTAGTCTTTCCGGCAAGACTGATTCTCCAGGAAAACAAAAGCCAACAGAGGCCGAGGTCTGTTCTGGGATTAGGTTAGGCTCCAGGGACGCCTTTCTTCCCAGGGAGGTCGAATCTTGGAGGAGGGAGGGCCTGGGACCAAGAAGCCAAAGTTGGGGAACTTGACCCTGACCCTTTCATGTAGGGTCTTCGTGTGCCAACTGGATGCTGACAGGTTTGAGCCAGGCAGCGGGGAGGCAGTGCCTGAGAGCTGACCCGGAGGGGGCAGGGCAGGTGGTAGAGGGCATGAGGGGGGCTCTAGGCCAGTTACCTTGTCTGGGCTCCTACCCAGGGCCCCCTCAGGCCCCAGACCCCAATGTCTGAGCTGAGGGGCTTGCTCTAGCCGGAGCCGGGTCTCTGAAAGATTCCAGGGCAGGGGCGCCTGGGTGGCTCAGGCGGTTGAGCATCCAACTTTGGTTCAGGTCACGATCTCGAAGTTTGTGTGTTCAAGCCCCATGTCGGGCTCTGGGCTGACAGCTCAGAGCCGGGAGCCTGCTTCAGATTCTGTGTCTCCCTCTCTCTCTCCCTGCCACTTTCTCTCTCTCTGTCAAAAATAAGCATTAAAAAAATAAATAAAAGATCCCAGGGTAGCTCCTGCTTAACTCTGGGGCCACCCCCTTCTGCCTCAACCACGGTGCCCATTCAGCTCCATTCCCGGGAGAGATACCTGGGCCTCTTTGCCCGTCTGTGCTGCGGGGTATGGGTCCTCCAGACCATCACTGACCCCACTCACCAAGCACTTGGGCCACCAGGCAGGTGTTCTGGCTGCTGTCCTACCTGAGAGTCTGTTTGTCAGCTGGTCACATCTGGTGCGAGGCTGCACAGTGGTCCCTAAAGATATCCACATCATGATCCCTGGAACCTTGACTGTCATCTTACATGGCAACAGAGATTTTAGACTAAGAATTTAGAGGTGGGAAGATGTAGATATTTCAGAATTTGGCGGGTCTTTGTCCCTTGTTCCTGGAAGGGATCATCTGCACCCTTGGGATTTCTCGAGTGATAGGAGTGTCTTTGTCATTTGTGGGGGCCCCTTGGGCCACACCTGAGATATACGGAGGGGATAGCTCAGGGTGGGGGCTGGTCATGCCAGAGAGACCAGCTGTGACCGCCTGAGCTCCAGAGACGGGATCGTGTGGCCTCTGATTCCATCAACCATGCCTTCAAAATGAAGTCCCAATAAAAATTCTGGACACCAACTC
This sequence comes from Panthera uncia, assembly GCF_023721935.1. NCBI lineage: Eukaryota > Metazoa > Chordata > Mammalia > Carnivora > Felidae > Panthera > Panthera uncia. Next base: position 5,563,799 of record NC_064816.1, on the reverse strand, counting down.
TCAGAGGAGCCTCCTGGTTGGTGGAAACATCACTGTGCCGGGAAAGTGACATGACCTGAGTCCCTGGGGACTGAACACAAAAGCTCTGTGTTTGGGACCCTCCTGGCCATTGCCACACGGGTCTCTTCATTGGGCCAGTCTGGATGTGTCCTTTATAGTAAAACTGTAAGAACTGTAGCAAACTCTCCTGAGTTCTATGAGTCATTCTAGCGAATTATGGAACCAGGGAGAGGGGGGATTGTGAGATCCTCTGAATTTCTATCAGTCAGTCAGAATCAGTTAGTTCAAAGAGCAGGTGGCCTAGGCAACCCCAAACTTGCAGCTGGTATCTGCAGTGAGGGCAATCTTGCCTTGCTGGTTCAGTCAGAAGAGCATACGACTCTTGATCGCGGGGTCATGAGTTCGAGCCCCATGTTGGGTGTAGAGATCACTTAAATAAATAAATTTTTTAAAAGGCGGGTGGGGGGGGCACCTGGGTGGCTCAGTTGGTTGAGCGTCCGACTCTTGATTTCAGCTCAGGTCACGATCTCACGGTTTTGTGAGTTCAAGCCCCGCGTCGGGCTCTGCACTGACGGTGTTCACCTGCTTGGGATTCTCTCTCTCTCTCTCAAAAATAAATAAATGTTTAGAAAGAAAAAGGAACTGTACCTTTCACCTGTGGGTGGCATCTGAGCTAAGTCAGGGTGATTAGTTTTACAATTGTTTTACACTATCCCAGGGGATCCTCCTGGATTATCTGGGTGGGCCCTAAACAGCAATCACAAGCGTCCTTGTAAGAAGGGAGGCAGAGGGAGATTTGACATGGACGGCACTGTGGTCAGTGAAGCAAGATACTACCCCACCGATTTTGGAAACGGAAGAAGGGGCCAGGAGCCAGGGAGTGTGAGGGGTGCAGCTCTAGACGCTAGAAAAGGCAAGGAGGCTGATTCTCCCCTGGAGTTTCCAGAGGGAGCCTGGCTCTGGTGACACCTTGATCTTGGTCCAGGAAAACTAACTTTGGACTTCAGATTTCCGGAACCGTAAGAGGATGGGTGTTGTTAGTAAGCCATCAAGCTGGCGGTCATTAGTTACAGCAGCACCACAACACTCATACCCCTCCAAGCTGACTGCCTGGAAATTCATCAGTCTGGCCAGCAGTCCCCTAGGTAGGTTATCTGTTGGGGACAGAGGTGGCTCCTGAGCCTGGTTAGTGCCTCGCTCTGGGCGAGCAGAGCACCCAGTAGAGTAGGAGAGCACCCAGAGAAGTGTTGGGGTTCTCAGCAAGGTCTCCCCTGGCCAGGGGGTCTGGGAGCTCCCAAGCTGCCCAGGACTAAAGGCCACTAGCCTGTCCTTCCCCTCAGTTGGACCTGTCTCCACTGGAAATTCTGGGAGAGCCCCCATGTCTCCAGGACAGGAGCAGGAAACTTTGGGAGTGCAGGGTGAATTCAGATCAAAAGTCCCCAGCTGCAAAAGCCAGGCTCGGTGCACCCTGCACCCCCCAGAATGGGTTCAGCCATACTTAACACCCCCTGCTTGCAAAGACCTTCCTTCCCAGGTCCTCCCGTTGTTGCTCGAAAGGCCATGTTCTCTGCAATGTATTTCCTGATCGCTCCAGCCAGTGGTCACCGAACCTAGGTGCCCAAGCCAGAAAGGGCTTGCTCTTCAGGTCCGGGCAGCCCCTCTCCCACCTGCCTCAGGGCCTTGTCCACTCCTTGGAGTCACTGATCATAGCATTGTTCCAGTGCCCCGCTAGATCAGAGCGCTCGGTCTGAGTCATTCCAGTGTCCCCAGTGCCCTACAGCCGTCCTGGCCCAGTACACGTTACGCCCTGAGTTTTGGGGCACCATAGGACCGGGAGGTCACTGACAGAGGTCAGGGTCACCCACAGGGATAAATATCAGGGTCTCTGAGATTAAACGTTGAACAGCTCACCAAAGCCATGAACCAAGATTCATTTCTCAAGCATTTATTGATGCTTCCTAAGGGCTGCGAAGACAGCTCACAAAACCCCTGTCTGTAAGGCTTCCCAGTCTGGGGGGAAAATGCAAGAACACCAAACAGCTCGGTGGGCGGGGCGCGCGGGGCGCGGGGCGGGGTCAACAGCTGCGCCTCTTCTCACAAATCCAGTTGTCCCTCTCGTTGTCGCACGGTGCATCGTTCCACATCCCAGTGCGTAGCATCATCACGCAGTCCTCGCGCCCCATAGAGTCATTGGGCTCCCCCAGGTTCCAGTGGCTGCGGAGGTTTGTCGGGGGGCTGTTTTTGGGAGTCTGAGGACGGGCCTGGCGTCCAGCCCTGAGGATCTATCCTGTTTATTGCTTGGGTCCAACCTAGACACTCCGAGGGTCTAACTTGAGCGTGCATCCGGGATACAGCTTTCTAAACTCCCTGAATTTAAACCCTCCGCCAGGTCCTGGGGTCCAGCCTGCCCATCCCCACAGATCCGGCCACAGCTCTGCCCCTGGGGTCTGACCCGTCCCTCTCCCCGAGTCCCTTCCCTCACCTGAAGCTGAGCGGGACTCCGTCTACCCACTGGTAGCCCTGGATCTGGCGCGCGCGGCGCACGGCCCTCAGGCCCAGCCAGTAACCGCGGCCGCGCGTGTTTCGGCTCAGGAAGCCCTGCGCGGGGAAGGACACTGAGCCCGCGGGGTCCGCCTCGCCCCCGCCCCGCCCCTCCTAGGCCCCGCCCCCTCAGGGGAATCCCCCCCCCCCCCGGGGCCCGGGGGGGGGGGGGGGACTGCCCACCTGCTCCTCCAGGTCCCCCACTATCACCAGATGTCCGCCGGAGCCCGCGCAGTTGCGTTGCGACTCCTCCCACGTGGCCCGCAGGATGGAGAAAAGGTAGCAGGAGCCCTGGAAGGGCAGCCACGATGCGGGGCACTCCTCACAGGAGCCTGTGGGATGGCGAAGGTCAAAGAGGTGAATTGCCCCCGGGGTAGAGCAGACGGAAAAAACTGGGGGGAGGTGGACCCCCGAGGTCTAGGGGCGGAGCCACAGAGAACAGGCCAAGGTCAAAGGGCAGGACGAGGCCCACACGTAGGGTCCACTTGTCCCCTCCTCTCTCCCCTCTGTCTTGCTCACTGTTCCCCAGCCGGGCGGCCTCCAGAGCCCTGAACAGCTCGCTGCGGATGTCCTCGCGGTCCCTGCCCGCTTCAGCCAAGCTCTGGGTCACTGCGAGGTCAAGGGAGTCCAGATTATGGCTCAGGTCAGGGTCGGGAGTAGGGTCATGATTAGGTAAAAGTCAGCATCCACGTCCGGAGTCATGGTCATGGTCAAGAATGACATCACCGTCAAGGACTGTTAGAGCTGGTTGGGGCCAAGTTGCGCTTGGGGTTAGGAGTTGGAGTCGAGATCAGAGTCCAGCGGTCAGAGGTCAGGATCACAGGATAGGGTCGCGGTAACCCTCTTCAGGATAGGTGTTAGTATGTGAATCAAGGGTCGAGTGACAGCCCGGGTGAGGGATCAGGGGTCGAGGCAATGTCCAGCTCTCACCGCGATCGCTCAGTTCTTTGAGGGCACTCTCCTGCTGGATCAGCTTCGCCTGCGCCTCCCCCAGCTCCGTGCGTGCCCTCTCCAGCAGCGTCTGTGTCCCCGAGCCTGGGAAGGACGGGGCAGGATGGGCGCGGGATGTCGGTGACCAACCTGCCCCGCCCCCACCTGCCACAGACCATCCCGGCTCGCCGCCTCCAATCCCGGCCCAAGCCCCGCCCCCAGCACACACGTCTTACAGCAGCTGTTGCAGGCTCGGACCTCCGCGTTCAAAACACCCAGCGCCGCCTTCTGCTTCGAGGCTGGAATGACCCCCGCACGCCCCACACACACTCCAGGTCATCTGCGGGGACTCAAACAGGACACCCTCCCCCACTCGGGGGCCAACCCCTGGGACCGAAGGGGTCCTCACCCACCCACTACCCTGTCTCCAGGGTCCTAGACACTCCCGGCCCTCACATGGGGGGGGGGGGAGGAGGCGCTAAGAAGAGTCACCGAGTCACCGTTCTGCACGCACCGTTTGTCCTCAGCAGGTCCTGGTGGCCGAACAGCGCCCCTCGCTCTGTGGAGGCTGTGGAGAGAGGCTCCTGCAGGCGGGGCCGGGGCCTCCGGAACTCTCCCCTTGCCCAGGGGGTGCAGGAGCTCCCGTCTCCGACGCACAGAAGGGACGGGCAGGCGCACAGCGCACGTGATGTGCGCGCACACACACACACACACACACACACACACGCCGAGGAGAGACATGCACGCATATGCATACACAGGTGGGTGCACACAGCCCAAAGACATACACAAACTCTGTTCACACGTGTTCACACTCCCAACCCAGACAGGGGTCCGGGACCCAGCGGGGGGCGTCCTGAGACAGAGGGAAGGTCTATGCCCCCCCTCCCCGGGGGGCCTCATTACGCCGTCACTCACCCTTAGAAAATAGGATGCTCAGAATGAGGGCCCACAGGGCTAAGGCTGCCACCAGCACCAGGGCCAGGAAGAGGAGTCTCCGTCCCCAGCGTCCCCAGTGCCCTGGGATAACACAGATGGACTCCGTGGGTCCCTCCTGCACCAGGACTGCCCTGGATCTCTGGTCCCCCGAGGACAGAGCCCTGGGTGCTTGTGTTCCTCCCAGGGAACCGAGATTCAGAGAGACGAGGCAACTTGCTCATGGGCACACAGCTTCCAAGTGGCAGAGTTAGAATCTGAACCCAGGTCCAGCTGGTTCTGGCACCTGTGATGTCTCTTCTGCACCCACTGCATGGACCCGCTCTTGGCTGTTCCCCTCCCTTCTCCCATCAAACCCTAAACCTCTGGCCTGAGAGACCCCAGGGAACCGGGGATGCTGTCTTTTTGCTCATACCTCCAGGGACTTCCTCGAGCCTGCTGTCCCACTTGCTGTACCCGGCAGTGTCCATGGTGAGCAGGCGCCCAGCCCTGGGCATAGATATAAATGTAGCCCCCTGCTGGTCCCGCCTACTCTTTTCCTTCCTTTCCATCTCCTTCCTCTCAGTTCCTGGTACCAGGGACTCATGGACCAATCACAGTGCAGGGCCCTCTCTGTTCTGGGCTGGTTTAGGGATAAGTGTGAAGTTTGTGTGTGTGTTGAGGGGTAGTGGAGTTAGAGGTGAGGGGTAGAAGGGCCAGAGGGAGTGGAGAGGGGTGGGGAGTGGTGTGTGTGTGTGTGTGTGTGTGCGCACGCACACGCAGTTCCAGCCTCCCTGGCCCGGTAGCTGCAGCAACATCTCCCTAAGGATACTGGGGGCTTCATTTTGGAGCTCACCCCCATCTCTTATAGGTGTGGGGGCCAGACCTCTTCCCAAGAGGAGCAGGTTGAACCCAGCCAAGTTCTGGCCCTGGGAAAGTGTCCTCAGGCCTGGCCCTCCAGGCCAGCTCAGCTTCCTTCCTCAACTCCCCTGCAGGTGCCTGGAGGCTGGATTTGACCCCCGATTTGACCTTGATTCAATCCTTCTTGGCCAGAAGGGAGAACACAGACATCTGTTGGGTGGTGGCCAGCTAAGCTTCTGCATTGGCTGAGTGGGGATGTATGTGTGTAGTTTCTGGAAGCCTCAGCTTCTCTCCTCTGTGCAAAGGGGGACAGTGAGGGAGAGTGACATGGCCTCCCCCCCCGAGGGATGCCAAGATAAAGACGTGAGCTTATGCATGTCAAGCCCTAGCACCACCCCTGAGCACAAAGCCCACCCAATGTTCATTCTTTCAATAAATATTGGGCACCTACCTTGGGCCAGGCATCAATCTAGGAACCGGGCACACATCAGTGCCCCACCCAAACAAGCAAATTCCTTCCTTCTCAGAGCAAGCATTCCAGATGGGGGTAGAGAGGGACAGACAATGAAATAATGAACATAACGAAAAAGTTGTGTAGCCTTGTGGTTCTTGACCGGGGGCGATTATGCTTCCCAGGAGACCCGGGGCCGTGTCTGGAGACATTTGTGACTATCACAGTAGGTGGTGAGTGGAGGACACCCACAGGACACCCCCCCCCGCCCCCCGCCCCCCGCAAAAAACCATCGACTCCCAATGTCCATAATGCTGAGGGTGAGAACCCTAATGTCATATATAAACAAGCTCTTAGTGCCATGAAAAGAAGAAGATTAAGTCAAACAGTATAAAAGGCTTGGGGTGCCGGGGGAGGGTGCCAGGGCTGGGGCAGTAAGTGCCCTTCACTGAGGGGGACAAATGTTATCTTTTTTATCGAGTACTTCCCTCATTCCAGCCCCCTGGTAGATGCAGAAACACACCCCACCTTCCCAAATCCTCTCAACAACCCTCAGAAATAACAAACATTATCCACATGTTATTTAAAAATTGTATTTGCTGGGGCGCCTGGGTGGCTCAGTCGGTTAAGCGTCCGACTTCAGCTCAGGTCACCATCTCGCGGTCCGTGAGTTCGAGCCCCGCATCGGGCTGTGGGCTGATGGCTCAGAGCCTGGAGCCTGCTTCGGATTCTGTGTCTCCCTCTCTGCCCCTCCCCCGTTCATGCTCTGTCTCTCTCTGTCTCAAAAATAAATAAAACGTTAAAAAAAATAAAAAATAAATAAAAATTGTATTTGCTGCCCATTTCCCTACCTTGTTCCAGAAAGACATGAGAGAGACACACATGCTAAAATAAGATGAAAAGACAGAGAGGGGCGCCTGGGTGGCTCAGTCGGTTGAGCGTCAGACCCTTGGTTTCGGCTCATCTCACAGTTTTGTGGGTTCGAGCCCCACAGGTGGCTCGAACTGGCAGCACAGAGCCTGCCTGGGGTTCTCTCTCTCTGCCCCTCCCCTGCTCGCACTGTCTCTGTCTCTCTCAAAGTAAATAAACTTAAAACAAAAAACGATGAAAGACAGAGGATTTTTTTTTTTTTTTTTGAGAAGGCAAAGGAAAACAGAATCAGGAAGGGAACAGGAATCTAAGAGAGTTTGGTGCACAAAATTCAGCCAGAGGTGCCGGGCTCTTGATAAATGCAGCAGGAAAAGTAGGGTCAGACATCTGGAAATGTGCAGCAAATTCTTGGAGCGGAATCTCTCCAACAGACGTGTAGACCAAGTCCCCATTGAACTTTCCATAAATATGGTAGCAATTTTCTACCACTGGGTCAAAGTGGACAGCTTCGTGGCCAGGCAGGGCTTTCTCGAAAGCAGACTTACCTTAAAGTGAATGGCTGTCCTCACTGTTTGGGGGTGCTTTTAGCATGTTTCCGGAAGCAGTGACTTTGAGACCAAGGAGAGAACCTGGCTGAGTGAAGGGTGAGACGAGGGCTTCGGTGGGTACCTGGGGTCTGTCATTGGCACTTGGTCTCTCTAAATAAGAATCCTGAGCTGAGAGGAAATCATTTCAGTGGGAGAAAATGGGCCTCGTACAGAGTAAGATATAAAATCTCACCTATGAGCCAGATGATAACCTCAGGCAAAGCACTTACTCTCTTGGTACCCCATTTCTTCATCGTTACCATCAACAGGTGATAAAGCTTTTATCAACCCAATTCATGACGTTTCTGTGGCCATGTAGGAGACAGATGGGAAAGGGGCAGAGAGAGGGCAAGAGAGAGAATCCCAAGCCCAAAGTCACACATCACGAGCTCACGAGCTGAGCCAAAGTCAAACGCTTAACCGGCTGAGCCACCCAGGCGCCCCAAATGTTGTGATTATTTTTAACTTGAAATATTTTGATTAACTTTCTCAAGTGCCTGAAAACAAAGTTTTGTTGAGGTATCACTGACATACAATAAGCTGTCCACCCTTAAAGTTTACAATTTGATGGGTTTTGACTAAACCCACAAAACCATCACAATCTGGAGCGTGAAAGCACCCATCACCACCCACGTTTCTTTGCGCCCCCTGGTCAGCCCCCCCCCCCCCCCCCATCATCCCCCAGCAACCACCGATCTGCTTTTTGTCTTTAGATTCGCTTGCATTTTTCTGGAATTTTGTAGAAATGGCAGCATACAGCCTCTCGAGACTGGTTTCGTTTGCTCAGCATAATTATTTTGATTCATCCATGTGGCTGCATTAATACCTCCTTCCTTCTTACTGCTGAGTAGAATTTTGTTGCCTGAATATGCCAGCTTAATTATACGCTCACCTGCTGGTGGGCATTTGGGCTGTTTCCGGTTGTGGCTATCACGAATAAAACTGCCGTGAACTTCTGGGAGCAAGTGTTGTCGTGCACGGACGCTCTCCTTTCTCCTGGGTATATACCCAGGAGTGGATGGTTGCGTTACATGGGAGGTGTGCGTCTCAGTTTTTAAGAAACTGCCAAGACGACTTTCCGAAGTGGCTGTGCCGTGTTTCAACCCGACCGGCAATGAATGAGAGTTCCGTTTCCTCCGCGTTCTTGCCAGGACATGGCATGGTTAGCCTTTTTCATTTGGGCCATTCTGTTATGTGCGCCGTGTGATTTTCATTTGCGTTCCCTTGATGAATAATGACGTGGGACATCCTTTCACATGTTTCTTTGCCACCTGAATATTTCCTTTGGTGACCTGTCTCTTCAGATCTTTTGCCCATTGAAAGAAATGGATTGCCTCGTTGCATCTGAGAGAGCAAGATGGTCACCGGCAGCTTTATTGGAGCCGAAGAAGCTGGGCCAGGGTTCTCGTTCTTGCTGTGTCTGCTCGGACTGGCACAGTCTGCTCCAGAAATACGGCTCAATATGTGCCACCGGTGTCTCCGTCACTATGAAGTGAAGGATACAGGCTTCACTAAGTTGGATTAAGTGAACTTCCTTGAATGGATTATCCAAGATAACTACCTTAATGCTCATTCATTGTACATATATAAAAATACTTCAATGAGCAGTGTTTTTTAAAACTGGGTTGCCGGGACCCCTGGGTGGCTCGGTCGGTTAAGCATCTGACTTCGGCTCAGGTTATGATCTCACGGTCTGTGAGTTCGGTCTGTGAGTTCGAGCCCCACATCGGGCATCAGGCACCGGGCTCGCGTCAGGCTCTGTGCTGACAGCTCAGAGCCTGGAGCCTGTTTCAGATTCTTCGTCTCCCTCTCTCTCTCTGCTCCCTCCCTACTCGTGCTCCGTCTCTGTCTCTCAAAAAGAAATGATCGTTAATTTAAAAAAAAAATGGGTTGCTTATTTTATTGTTTTGAGAGTTCGTTAGAATATTCTGGTAAAAATCTTTTAGCAGATATGAGGTTTTCCAACCTTCTCTCCTAGTCTGTGGCTTTTCTCTTCATTCCCTTAACAGCAGCTTTCAAAGAGCAAAGTTTTAAATGCTGACAAAATCCAATTTACCCATTTTTCTTTTATGAATCTTGCTTTTGGTGTTCTAGCTAGGGAATCTTTGCCTAATCCAAACACTTCTCCCATGCTTTTTCCTAACACTGTTAGGTTTTGCGTTTGGGGCTTTGAGACAGTTGAAGTTAATTTTGAGTCAGGTGCAAGATCTTACAATTGAAAAAAAAATTTGGGGGGGGGGTGCGTATTAGCTTGAAACGTTGTTAAACTAGAGGCAACCCGAGGTCGAAAACAGTATAGCAGAGCGATAGAGAGCAGGGCTCCGGAGAGAGAGGAACCTGGGGTTGATTCTTGGCGGCGTCATTGTAAGCCTCAAATTCCTCCTCCGTAAAACGGAAGTAGTAAAGGGCTGTCAGCACGCTATCCACATCCCCTTGGCTTTGACCTCTCTCGTTGTAATCTCCTGGAATTCTTCGCCTGAAGAGTTTTTTCCCCCTCACCCAAGTGGAGGGCAGGCTGGGAGTGCAAGCGAGTGAACGCTCTGGGGTTAGGAGAGCTCTAAGCCACGTGTTCCAAACTGCCTTCCAGCGATGCCCAGTGGGATTCAGCCCCAGCGCCCACCCCAGTACCCAGCACTGACTCTTTCCCATCCAGTCCCATTTCCCTACTTTCCTCCGGGGGCCTCTAGAATCACCGCCCGGGGAAAGGACACATTTTCACATTCTTAAGCTCTGCTTCTGGGGTGACCCCAAGACTCCTGGTCTGCGTCCAGAGATCCGCGGAGTAACTCGCTCAGCCCGGCGGGGACGCGTCAGAGGTAGCTGTTCTGGCCGGTGCCATTATCATCCGCTCACCGTCGTTGCCATCCAAGGTCAAGCGGGACCCCGAGTGAATGGAATTATCCACATTTGGGGAGAGCGTCGGCCAGAAAAGATTTAAGAATTGTTGATTTGTGGCTCGTTTCCCTGGGGGGGTGGGGGGTGGGGGATGGTGAGCGAAAAGTATGACCAGCAAGACGACGATAACACGAGATGGCCTCTACTTGAAAAATCCTGGCCACTAATTCCCCCCACCTGGGCACACCTGCCTCTGTGCGACTGTGACTCCTCCCAACCCGAGGCGGCGTCTGTTCTCCGCCCCTCGGGAATGGGCGTCATCCCGTGACTCGCTTTAACCAATCGGTGGGCGGCGGCGGCAGCACGTGACTTGCCAGGTTGGGCCCCAGCATGCCTTGCGGCTTCCGCCTTGCCGCGTTCACGCCACCGGCTGCAGCGTCAGGGAGCCTGGCTCGGCCCCTGGAGGCTGAGGGGCGGCGAGGACCGGCCAGCGGCCGCGGCCGCCCCGTTCCGCTTGGCCCTTCCAGCCCTTCTGTCATCCGAATCCAACGAACCTGCTCATTCCGGGCGAGGCCAGGAACGGAGCCGCGCCAGCCACGCCGCGGAACTGTGAACACTCGCAGAGGGCTGTTGTTGGAAGCCACCGATTTGGGGGGTGGGGGTTGCCCCGCAGCCGCTCACTGGAGCAGCCACGGGCCTCGACGGGTGCACCCTTGGGCCCCCGAGCGGACGCTGCGGTTACGATGGGGTCTGGGATGAGCGGGGAGGGGCGCCCCTCTCCGCAGGCGTCCCGGGAAGGCGGCGGGTGTGTCAGAGGACATTTCCAGACACGGGACAGGCAGCGCTTTTTTACTTCCAGCATCAGCATTCTCGGAAGCATGACTGTCCAGAACCTCGGCCCCCGCTCAGGCCCCGGGGCAGCCATCTGGCTTCTGCCCCGCAGCTTCCCCCAATGCCAGGGCTTCCCTGCTCCAACCGCTTCCTCACGGAACCCGGGATCTTGTGGATTTCTGGGGGTGCGTTTACGGAAGTGGCCACGTGCAGCTTCCTGCGGCCTCTGGGACGCCTGCTCACGTGCCTCTCGAGCTGCTCTCTGTCAGACGCCTTTCTAGGCACTGGAGATTCAGCAAGGTCCAAAATTGGCAACAATATCGGTTTTTATGGAGATCACAATCTTGGGAAAGGAAAGACCGTAAACATATGGACAAATATGCGCCGGGGACCCAGCAATTCCACTCCTGGGTATCTACCCAAGAGAATTGAAAACACGTCCGCACAAAACCTTGAGGATGCATGTTCACAGCGGCATGGTTCCGAATAACCACAAAGCGGAACTGAGCCGAATGTCCATCAACTGGTGAATGGACAAATACAGTGCGGTATATCCATTCGATGGGTACTATTCGGCCCTAGAAAGGAACCAAGCGCCGATATGTGCTATAAAGTGGATGTACCTCGAAAACATGCAAAATGAAAGAAGCCAGACACGAAAGGCCACAGATTGTGTGACTCCATTTTTATGACGTGTCCAGAATAGGGAAATCTATAGAAACAGAAACGTAACTGGTGGTTGCCTGGGGCTGGGAGTGATGGGGGAAACTAGAAGGTGATGGTTGGGGCGCCTGGGTGGCTCCAGCCCCGCGTCAAGGCTCTGTGCGGACAGCTCAGAGCCTGGAGCCTGTTTCAGAGTCTGTGTCTCCCTCTCTCTCTCTGCCCCTCCCCCCCCCCCCCCCCCCCGCATGCTCTGTCTCTGTCTCTCAAAAAAAAAAATAATAATAATAAACGTTAAAAAATCTTAGAAAAAAGAAGGCGATGGTTAAAGGGTACATGAATTCTTTATAGATTCATTCATTTTTTTTTTTTTAATTTTAGAGAGAGAGAGTGTGTGAGTGGGGGAGAGGGGCAGAGGGAGAGGGAGAGAGAATCTTAAGCAAGCTCCAGGCTCCGCACAGAGCCTGATGCAGGCAGGGTTCGATCCCATGACCTGGGGATCATGACCTGAGCTGAAATCAAGAGTGAGCCTACCAGGCGCCCACAGGTACATGGGACTTGGGGATTATGAAATGTTCTTACTTTGGTTGTAGTGACGGATGCAGAATCGTGTGAATATAATAAAAACCACTGAATGGTAAGGGAGAATCGTGTGGCATGTGAACCGTATTTCAATAAAGCCAGGAAAGAAGGGGAGACATCGAAGCAGAGATCTAAATGAAGTGAGGGAATGGCCCTGAACATACTGGAAGAAACACACGCCAGCCAGAGGGAGCCCCGTGGAGACAGGAACATGCTAGGGTGCGGTGAGCAAGGAAAAACCCACCGACTTACTCTTGTTTATGTAACACACACCCATTTAACGACTCCTAGGGCCCGGGAGCTGGGAGTACAGTCAAGAATACGAAGCCAAAATTTTAGCTGTCATAGAAGTCAGACATTAAACCGAGAATTCCAGTTACTACATTACTAGAATAAAATGTCCCATAAATTCATTTCTTTTTCTAATTAGTGGCTTTCTCCCTTACTTATTAGCAGGCAGCTCAGATTTTCTCTCGTCTCTTGAGTTGTCCAAGAATTTATAGGGGCCCGAAAAACCAAATGTCCGAGGAGAGGGAACAGAACGGCCTTTCCCCTCAAATGGAAATTGGCTTTTATCTGTCCCCTCCTGCACAGTTTCTCTCCAAGACCTATGGTGGTGCTACTGAAGCCTGGTGCCCGTGGTCTGATCAGTGAGTGATACAGACAGCCTTTCTGGGCCCAGATACCCGCAGGCCAATGCTGTGTTTCTTTGCAGGAAGAAGATTCATTCCCTCTACCAGCACGTGGCCTGCTACCCCCCCCCCCCCAAATCCCTGGTACTCATCCTCGTAGGTCACACACAGCAGCCCCTCATTAATTCATTCAACAGATTTGAGTGCTAGTGTGTATCATGCCCTGTTGAAGGTCCTGGCCATGGAATGGTGAATAAGACAGCCAATCCCAGCCCAGATGGCTCTAAACCTACATATTTGAAAAGCAAAACTTTGGGGGGAAAATCCAGGTAGGAAGGGTTTCTTTTTAAAATTTTTTTTTTCTTTTTTATGTTTTATTTATTTTTGAGAACAAGAGAGACAGAGCATGAGCGGGGGAGGGGCAGAGAGCGAGGGAGACCCAGAATCGGAAGCAGGCTCCAGGCTCTGAGCCGTCAGCACAGAGCCCGACGCGGGGCTCGAACCCACGAACCTCGAGGTCATGACCTGAGCCGAAGTCAGATGCTTAACCAATTGAGCCACCCAGGCACACCAATAGAAGATACTATTTTTAAGTAATCTGTACACCCAGTGTGGGGCTTGAACCTATGACCCTGAGATCAAGAGTCGGTCAGTCACATGCTCCACCAACTGAGCCAGCCAGGCGCCCCTATCTTGTGTTTGTTTTTAAAAACTAATTTGTCGGGGCGCCTGGCTGGCTCAGTTGGTTAAGTGTCCGGCTCTTGATTTCAGCTCAGGTCACGATCTCCCGGTTTGTGAGTTCAAGCCTCACATCAGGCTCCGTGCTGAGAGCTGGAGACTGCTTGGGATTCTCTCTCTCTCTCCCTCTCTCTCTGCCCCTCCCCTGCTCTCTCTCTCTCAAAAAATAAACTTTAAAAAAAAAACTGATTTATCAAGTGAAATCCTTAATTCCTTCATGTTCAGTCTCTTGTTCTCTATCTCCCTCTTCCTTCTCTCCCCTCTGCTCCTTAGTTCAAAAAAGTCTTTAAACTTTGAGCTACTTTTACTGCTTCTCACTGAATTTCACTGTGGCTTCAGATGGTTTCCCAACTCCCGAGATTTTGAGTATCCACTGGATGTTGATACATTCTTCTGTTTCGCTTTCCTGTAAATTGTTTGTATCCTTCCTCCATTGTTTCCAGGAAGCGGTTTGTTTTTTTCTTATTAATTTATAGAAGTTCGGGGGGGGGGGGGGCAGCGCCTGGGTGGCTCAGTCGGTTAAGCGTCCGACTTCGGCTCAGGTCATGATCCCGCTGTTTTGCGAGTTCGAGCCCCAGGTCGGGCTCTGTGCTGCCAGCTCAGAGCCTGGACCTGCTTCCAGTTCTGTGTCTCCTGCTCTCTGCCCCTCCCCCTACTCACCCTCTCTCTCAAAAGTAAACATTAAAAAAAGTTTCGTTTACAGAAGGTCTGTATGTATCACGGATAAGAGATGCAAATATCATCTCCTGGGTGGTGGCTAGTGTTTCCATCTTCCTTATGGTGTCTCTGAGTGCTTGTCACTAAGTCAGACTTGGTGGCTACCTACTCTGCAAACGAACGAGAAGGCCTAGTCTCTAGATAGTAACCTAGGGTCTCGCCAGGCAGCACGTGAGACTCGCCGTCCTGTGACATCGATGTGAGTCACACACAACGACACCACGTACGGATGTTTACGTGTGTCACACACCATCACAGAGGTGGGAGTAGATGCCCATGACACAGAGCGGGGAAGAAGTCAGGCGTCAGAAGTCAGCAATGCTCAGAGGACAGTTCAGGACCGAGGAAGTCTCTTTTCCCAAAAAACGGAGGGTCTTGCTGCTTTTCTCAGAAGTCCCCTTCTTCCAAGATGCAAGGCTCGTGCTTCCTTTCTCATCAGAAACGGAGCCCGCGTCAACAGGCACCGACAGCTGACTTAGCAGCAGGATTTCACTGTGGGGCAGAACTTTCTGGGAGGGCACACCCTCCTTCTGGGGCTCTCCAGGACAGCAGTACTCAGGAGGGGCGTGGGCTCAGTGGGAGGAAACAGGAAAAAAAAAAAAAAGCCGCAAAGGATTGCACAACCTCATCCGAATAAGGTTCTTGGGAAAGGGGGTAGATAGGATTGATTCATCAGCCCTTACGGAGGGAGAAACAGTGAATGCTGTTTGGAAGAGCAGAGGTGGCCTTCTGGAAGTGGGCATCGAGGACACGTCCACTGGCGAGAGAAAAAGGAAGGGTCTGTCATGCAGAGGGCACAGCCAAGGCACAAGAGGCAGGAAGTTGGGTCTCTTTTGTATGTGGCTGTGGCTGAAGCTGCCTTGGGGAGCCAGGGGAAGCTGTCCAGCCCAGCGAGGCAACCAGAAGGCAACCCACCCTTGTCCCATGCCCAGAACTCACTGAAAGGGGAATTAAAAGGAAAGGGAGGTTCCTGGCATGAGGCTGGCCACAGACCTTTAACCACCCAGACCCAGAAGAGCCCTGGACCCAGAAGAGGGAAGGGAGACCCACTGGGTTGGAGTGGGGAGGCAGAACATGTGACCAGGGATTTGAAAACAATGTAATGAGTCTCAGAAGCACAGGGAATGTGAGGACCACTGGAGGCATCGGACTCGGCCTAGAGGATCTGGGAGGGCTTCCTGGAGGAGGTGGTGACGTCTGGAGGAGCCAGAATTATTCTGGAGGGGATGTGTGGATGAAGGAGCGTCCCCGCTGTGATATTAGCACGTGCAGAGTTTGGGAGTGGGACTCTTGGAAAGGCTGACACTAACTCAAGAGCAGTAGTCTGGGGCTGGACCACACAAGGACTCAAATAGCAGGGACCGGGGGTTTGGACTAAGCAGGGGCACCTGGGGGTGCTCAGTCGGTTGAGCATCCGACTTCGGCTCAGGTCATGATCTCGCAGTTCATGGGATCAAGCCCCGTTCCAGGCTCTATGCTGACAGCGTTGGACCCTGCTTGGGATTCTCTCCCTCTCCTGCTTCTCCCCCCACTCACATGCGCACGTGAGCACACACACACACGCTCGGAATAAATAAACTTAAAAAAATAAATACGTAAAAAATAAAGTGGGAAGAAGGCAGAAGTCCCAGGGTTCAGCTCCAAGGCTAAGACCACTCCGTGGCTTCCATTTTCTCCGGAGACGGGAGGCTCGCCACTCCCCAGGGAACCTGGCTGAGTGCAAAGGCTGTGTTAAGCATTGGCTGTGGCTGTCAGTCCTGGCTTTGCTTTTTTATTATCAGAAAACGTGAGCACACACAAAGGTATGCAGAGAAAAAGTAGAAACACGAAAACCCGCGCGATCTCCACTCGGCTTCACCAGGTTTTGACTTGGTCACATATTTCGGATCCTCTTAAAAGGAAATAAATTGTGCTCTCTCTTCCTGATCCGCCTAGCGGATCAAGGTGAAAAGGGGAATCCCACGTGCGAACTTTTCATCCGCAAGTTCTTGCCTCAACCTCTGTGGTGGGGGGGTCGGGGGGTGGGGGAAGGGGGGAGAGGGGAGACAGACTGACCGGGGTGGCCAGGGTGCTGCAGCAGTGCACAGGCCAGACCCCCGTGCTCTCCAGAGCTGGATATGCCGTCAGAGCCTTTGGCAGCAGGAGAAATGAAAAAAAAAAAGATGGCCGTGCACTGCACGGTCCGTGGGGTCAAGGCTGAAGAAATCCCCGAGAAAGTTCTAAAGATGTGGGAGCATGAGTTGAGAAATACTAACTTCTCCGGCACTAGAAACTTTGGTTTGGGGATCCAGGAGCGCGTCGATGTGGGGACCCAAGCACCGGTATGTATGGCCTGGACTTCTATGTGGTGCTGAGTAGGTCGGGCTTCGGCATCAGATGAGAAAGTCGGGACGCTCTGTGTGAGGGCCAGACATGGAATGATCAAAGAGGAGGTCATGGCGTTGGTCCCAGCAGAAGGATGATGGGACCACCCTGCCCGACAAGTCAATTCCTGCTTCGATCCAAAAGGCCCGGAAAAACTTTTCAGTGGGAGCGGGGCGGTGGGGGCGGATGGTAAATAAATTGTAACCGGCAGTCCTGTGCACCTTCTCTCTTTTCTCCCCCGAGGCGACTGCCATCTCGAACTTGGTGTTTACTATGTTAAAACCCACTTCAACTACGCATTTAGACAATATATTGGGTGGTTTTACACATCCAGAAGCTTTCTGTAAGTGGTGCCCCTTGTTTTGTACCCTTCCACAATTTATCTTTTACCTCCTCCACACTACAAGATATATCTTTTCAACACTCACTCTTCATTAAAAAAAAAAAAAAAAAAAAAAGCTAAGCATTTGTGCTTAGTAAACAAAGCACAGGATAAAACTTCCATAATTTGATAAGCAGCAATTTCCAGGAACCCACAGCAGTGTCTTCCTTTTTAAAAAAAT